>NC_068448.1:58941581-59164081 GCF_023373465.1 Oncorhynchus keta | reverse complement strand
GCAGAAAAAGACAGACTCTCCAATACAACCCAACACTGCAGAGTTATGTGCATCCTTTCAAGCACACCCTTCTCTTTCACCTGTGGTGAATTATTCACCATTTTTCATTAACCTCTTAGGGCTGGCATCAGGGGAAATTTCAGAGTGACAACTAAAAATACAACTTCGTAACATTAAACATTCTTGGAAATGCAAGTGTCTTACACCCTTCAAAAGATTAGAATCTTGGTAATCAAACTCCATTTTCCAATTTAAAATAGCTATTACAGAGAACAAATACCATACTTTTGCTTGAGAAGAGCAATCAACAACAGAAACAATTTTCCGCCATGACAGTTTTTACACATTCACATCTGAAGGTAAAATCATGACTTACATTCTGATATCTTGCTCTTATTTCTCTTCCTGAGGGTCCCAGTGATCAAATGAAGTGCTGTTTTCTTTGATAAAATCAATTTTATAGCCTAAATCGAAACATTTTGTAAACCGTTTGTGCCGTGAATTCCATCTCTATCAATTTTTACGGAGCATTCGACGTGATTACACACAGTAAACAATCGTTTATCTAGTCATGATTGGTTTCAGTGCATTCCTCTGGATGTTTGCAACACAGCCAAAGTGTTTTTTTTTGCGGGGAGTATTGACCGAAGTGAACTGATTTGAATACAATGAACAATGACTACCTTACGCACCAATAATTTTAGCGAAGCTTCATTGATTGACTATATTTCTGCCCAATGACCACTGATCTTCTTGAAATCTAGCTGGGTAGTTAGCCAATGAGCTGAGGTAAACGCCAGTATGTAATGGTTTTGGGTTGAACCGCCATTCCTTGTTTGTAATCGCACGCGTAAGGAACTGCATTCTCGCCTTGACGATCAGAGTGTCACGAATATCACCGAAGGTGACTCCCCTTCTTGTTCGGGTGGTGCTCGGCGGTCATCGTCGCCGGTCTACTAGCTATCGCCGATCCGTTGTTCTGTGTTCGTTTAGTTTTGTCTAATTGGTAGCACCTGTTTCTAGTTTGGTTGTTAGGATTGGGTTATATATAGTCTGTTCATCCCGCTTCTGTTTCGTGCGGGCTTGTTCTCCTGTTTCCTTGTTTGAGTGTATTTTTGTTGGCATTTTGGGTTTCACGCTGTCCGTTTATATTTCTGTTAATTTGTGTTTCCACTTTTGTTCATGTTATGTTTCCAGGACATTAAAGCGTGTTGTTTTTCCCACATCCTTTGCTCTCTGCGCCTGACTCCACACCTCTTCACTCATTTACTCGTAACACAGAGGAGTTACTGTGAGGCTTTTTACGCGCAGCTGTATTTCAGAAAGTTCGGATTTTCAACGATTTTATTGAAGATATCATGGCGAATAAATCAGGAAAAGCGAAGTCAAAGTCTAAAGTGAAAGTGAAAAAGTGAAAGTGAGACAGAAATTTTGTTTGAGGAATCTGAGTGTTATGATTCAAACAGGAACTGAGGAGCTTTTTCTGCAAGGACAGGACGTACTTCTGGACGGGTAAGGGCTAATGCCGTTTTATGAAATATATATATATATTGAATGGAGTTGAATGGAACAGCACTTCACCTTAGTGACTGTTCCCTCTGCTCTATAAAATACATATGTTTATTTTATGTGATGTTAGAAGGCTCATACAATACAAATATTTTTTAAATGTTTTCTTTCAGTGATAGCGACTCTGACTGGGAGCCCCCGGTGCCAAGCTGCCCGCTCTACCTCTGCCCCCAGTGGTGTTCATATGCCACAGTTCATTACTGCAGGCATGACTATGCCTCAGGGACAAAAGGGCACAGCATGGAGGTGTCGTTGTGTTATGTGTCGCATGAACTGCACCCCTTGTTAATTTTGCCTCTGCTTTACATCAGAAAGAGTGCTATAGGACATTGCACAGGCAGCAACATATTGTGTCGAGGACTTCCAAATGGTGTACTGTTTTTTTTTTGTTTTTTTTCTAATATTTTTTAAAACATTTGTTTGTGTGTGTGTGTGTGTGTGTGTGTGTGTGTGTGTGTGTGTGTGTGTGTGTGTGTGTGTGTGTGTGTGTGTGTGTGTGTTAGAATTGCTTTTTGATATGTTGTATATAGTTATTTGCACTGTTGTATATAGTTATAGGTCATTTCACCAATTCGGCCACTTTGGTACATTTGGGCAACTTGGGTGACTTCATGCTAAATGTCACGTAGCTCACCCATTCATGAAGTTATCAGCCTGAAACTGTGCACACCTACAGTTGCCCTCTTGTGTTATCCATCCAAATTATCTCCAGCATCCTATCTGACTGTGTTGTGTGGCTATTCTAGTACATGTGAAAGATGATACTACAACAATAAAAAACAGAAAACGTATGCTCTTTCTTTCTCTTTTCTTTCACCAGATCTACTGTGTTATATTCTCCTACATTCAATTAACATTTCCACAAACTTCAGAATGTTTCCATTCAAATGATACCAAGAATATGCATATCCTTGCCTCTGGGGCTGAGCAACAGGCAGTTAGATTAGGGTATGTCTTCAGGCAGAAATTGAGAACAAAGGGATGCAGCCATAACAGGTTAACAAATAAGGTTTTATATGTAAGATGGCTAAGTAAAGAGCACAAATATGGATTATTATTATATTATTATTTGTGCCCTGGTCCTATAAGAGCTCTTTGTCACTTCCCATGAACCGGGTTGTGACAAACTCACACTCATTATTATGTTTAATAAATGTATCATATAGTGTGTGTGGCAGGCTTACAATGATGGCAAAAAACAACATTTGAGAGTATGCTGACCCTGGTGCTAGAGGGGGTACGCAGCTGGAGGTTGAATGTTTGAAGGGGTACGGGACTATGAAAAGTTTGGGAACCACTTATAGAGGGAATAGAGTGACATTTGGGATGCACATAATGTTTGTGGCCTCTATCGCATCCATCCTGACCCCCAGAACACTTATAAGGATGCTCCAGGTTCTGAACAAACTTCTTAATTAAAATGGGCACCGTTCTTGCCCTTCGCAAGTGGATAAATATGTTACATAGGATTGCTCTATACCCTATCGTTAAAAGAAATCAAAAGACAGCTATGGACTATAATGGTTTAGCAGTAGAAGGGTGTTTCGATGGAAGAGGGATCAGGGAGAATGCTGTGTGTTGCCAAAACACTTTCAGTTCGATGGTTGACGCCTTGCTTTGTTACTTTGATAAAGATATGACAACATTCATCAAATTAACCTAAAATACTTCATCCACATATTTATTCATGATTATAGTAGACCAATAGACTGTATGCTTGGTTATTTCAGATAAAGAACTTCACCAATCCATGAACATAAATGTGTGCATAGGTTCTGGATATATGCATATACGCCATATGTTCTAACTATTAAGCTTTTCAACAGTACATAAAGTGGAGAATCCATCACCATTGATTAGTGTGATGAATTAGCTGGTTGTACTTAGGCACAGAGCAGTCAGCAGGGAGAGAGAATAATCTCTCCTACAAAACATCTTCAATTTATTTTGTGTATACATCAGACACACACACGAACACAGACACGCACAACACACACACACACACACACACACACACACACACACACACACACACACACAGTGTCGTATCAGTTCCCTTCAAGGACAGACGAGGGACTGCAGCCACCTGCCAAAAAACAAACCGTGAGGCTGGTCTTAGGAGATATTCTCTGAGACTTTGACAGCATGTGCCTGGAATCCTAAGATAATTGTGTTTGTGTGTGTGTTTTGTGTTTGCTTGTGTGCGACAGGGACGTGACAGTGAAGTGTGCGTGTGTGTGTGTGTGTGTGTGTGATCTTGTCAGGGTGTCCGGGACACAGCTGTGGACATTGACATAAGTCCAAGCAAAGGTTAAAAAACAGCTACCAGAGATAACCTCGTCAGACGAGGTGGGGATCCAAGAAAAACACGGTTCTCTAAATTTGGAACCAGTACAACATCTACGACAGTCATATGTCTTGTTTGGTGTGCGTTCGTATGTGTGTGATGGGGAGGGGGGGGGGGTTCAGGGTTAGGGAGCTCTACTCACATCACAGCCTTTCTCTGGGTTTCTTTTCCAGTGCTTCTTCTCTACTTTCTTAGCAGAGGTGGAGCAGATATCAGCATGGCTCTTCACCCGGGGGTTCAGGGCCAGGATATTCTGATAACAGAGGGAGAAGGGGGTGGTGAGAGAAAAAGTCAACTTTACAGTAAAACAGAGCAGGGGGAGGGACTATTTATACCTCAAAAGTAAAATATGCATGTCAGTTGTATCACAAAACATAGCCGGAAATTGATGGTTTTCCTAGAAAACAGTTAGATGGTTATCCTAGAAAACAGTTAGCTAAAATCCCTGTTAAGAGGTTGAAATAGTCATTTATGGTCTAATGACTCTATTTTTCAGGGATTCCCTTTTTCCAGTAGCAATAAATACCAATTAATTCACTAAGAATATATTATTTTACCTGTACGTTTCCCAAAACAAATCAGAAATGTGCATTGCATATGTTGCGTAAGGAGGTTTCATTGTTCTACATTCAGGGTAGCAGTTGTCCCATGGGCATTTCCATGGTAACAGAGTGATGCGGAGACTCCAATTTTTCACTTTAAGATGTATGTCAAACAAAAACCAATGAAAAGCAAAGTTAAACAAACCATATAACTCTAGGCACAAGGACTACTTCTAACAATTTCCACAGAAAACGTTACAAAAACAAATGTCCTTGAAGAACAGTACAGATGCAAAGTCTGGTAATAGAAGGACGGTTTTACATTTGAGTCATTTAGCAGATGCTCTTATCCAGAACGACTTTCAGGAGCAATTCGATGTAAGTGCCTTGCTCAAGGGCACATTGGCAGATTTCTCACCTAGACGGCTCAGGGATTCGAACCAGCGACCTTTAACTGGCCCAACACTCAACGCTAGACTACCTGCCAGGTTTGTGCTATTGGTGCCATTCTGTTACCAAATTTCCAAAACACCATCTTCACACGTGACAACAAAACCGTCAGTCATGTAACCTTCCATTACAATCAACTCCCCCCACCACCCTGCATTACCACTGATCAGCAATCATGAGCCTCTTCACTGTATTCATTATGAATGCAACACACACTCCAGTTTAAGCAGTGCACAGTAGAGCATAGCGCATCCATGAAACACCATTCATAAAGATCGGGAAACTGGGAAGACCGCAGGGACTTGGATTCTAAACACCGTGTGTGGATATGAGGATGTAAAGCAGCTCTAGGGATTCAGATTACTGCATACTGTTTTCACAGTAACTACAGAGTTGCTACATACTGTGATATGGGGTTGTCTGTGCTCTTTAAAATGTCCTTTAAACCAAATAATGTCTGTTCCAGGTGCATAAGTATTAAAATGGGAATACTGGAAAAGATGGAGATCCGCACACTTTCGAAAAAGAGAAATACATCTAGAAACTGAGGCTTAAATGCAAAAATAGAGGTGTTTTATTGGGACATTGTGAAGCCCAAAATGTTGATTGTGCAGAAAAGTGAAAGGTGAAAAACAATACAAACGTCTCGGCATCAAGCCATCATCAGAGTGAATCGTGAACGCACAAACTAGGCTTCTATTTGAGGTTGTATACAGTATGTCACATGATCTAGTGAGGAAATCTATACATTCAAACAAGTAAATAGTACAATAGCATGATTAAAGTACAATACAATGCCTTTATTTTTGCATTTAAGCCTCCGTTTTGGATTTATTCCCCTTTTTCGACAGTGTATGGGTCTACATATTTTCCTTGGGACACATTGATAAATCAATTGGAGTATGTTGGCAGCCAGTGTTTGCTTTGGGGGGCAAGAATATGCCTTGTAAAATCTGACGGTATACTTTCAGACGACTGGTTATCAAATGCTTCTACCGTCTTATGTCAGGTGTATCCCCCAGACCAAGCAGCTAGCTCTCCACCACTGAACGTTTAACCCCTTCAGACTCTAGGGGCAGTATTTCATTTTTGGATAAAAAGACGTGCCCGTTTTAAGCTCAAAATATTTTGTCACGAAAAGATGCTCGACTATGCATGGAATTGATAGTTTTGGAAAGAAAACACTCTGACGTTTCCAGAATGGCAAAGATTTTCACTGTGAGTGCCCTAGAACAAAAGCTTCAAGCAAAACCAAGATTTCTGCAACCAGGAAATGAACAGGATTTCTGAGGCTACGTTTTGCATTATCTACTTATATGGCTGTGAATGCGACAGGAATGAGCCTACCCTTTCTATCGTTTCCCCAAGGGGTCTGGAGCATTGTGACGTATTTGCAGGCATATCATTGGAAGATTGACCATAATAGACTACATTTGCCAAGTGTCCGCACCGTGTCCTGCGTGGAAATTGGTGCGCAAAACTCAGCTGCTGGTATTTTTCCATGGGATTCTGAGAAAAACCATGCTTCCACGAACAGCATATCAATGAAGAGATATTTGACAAAACACCTTGAGGATTGATTCAAACAACGTTTGCCATGTTTCGGTCGATGTTATGGAGTTAATTCGGAAAAAAGTTTGACGTTTAGGTGACTGAATTTTCGGTTCGTTTCGGTAGCCAAATGTGTAGTAACAAAACGGAGCGATTTGTCCTACACAAAGAATCTTTCAGGAAAAACTGGACATCTGCTATGTAACTGAGAGTCTCCTCATTGAAACATCTGAAGTTCTTCAAAGGTAAATTATTTTATTTGATTCCTTTGCTGGTTTTTGTGAATATGTTGCGTGCTAAATGCTACGCTAGCCATCAACACTCTTACACAAATGATTGATTTTCTATGGTTCAAAAGCATATTTTGAAAATCTGAGACGACAGTGTTGTTAAGAAAAGGCTAAGCTTGAGAGCAGGCATATTTATTTCATTTCATTTGCGATTTTTAGAAATAGTTAACGTTGCGTTATGGTAATGAGCTTGAGGCTGTAGTCACGATACCGGATCTGGGATGGCTCGGCGCAAGAGGTTAAATGAGTTTTGGGAGCAGATTTGGGAGTCTATTTCTCGAAGTACTGTGCAGATGGTTTGGAGAACATATTATTTCCCCCCTCTGTTTCCTTGGTGCAAACATCACTTTAGCATTGCCCCCCCGATTGATGCAAATGCTGAGCATAAAACATTCAAAGTGCATCTCTGAGTAGCATTTTGTGTATATCCACCATGTAATCATCCCCCCTTTCTCAACAAAAGTAGCAGCATCCAACCTCAATTAGTGTCCCACAAGCTATGTGACAAGACATTAAAGCTTTTTCTTTTCATATTTTCACAGTAGGTGGAAGGGAGAAGACTGTTTCATATGGAGGTACGGGGGTGTTATTGTAAAAGGCCAGGCCTGGGCCTAACATAACCTGTGTCTCTTTCCCTACTGTGTTAGTCATGCTAAATGAAATGTCACACTTTATGCAACACCAGAAATCTTCCTATTAATTCTTTCATTTCACACCTAATAAAGTGTAGTTACACCACTGCGTTTCTTATTTTATTGTCTGTTGAGGCCTGTGGGACTATTTCTTCCATTGTGTGGTCTAGATAAAGCAACATGGCAGCGGTACATGCTCGAGGTAAACCAATAAGGACCGAAAGGTACAAATATTCTGACAGCGGAGACAAGTCTCTTGGGATCCGTTAGGAACAATGATGTTTCGACAGCATGAACATAACAATAAAGATATGATTTAACCGTCTGTATCTTATTAAAATAGTTATGTTTATATTATATCCACCCTTTACAACTATAACGTGTCAGAACTGCTTTGATCTGGAAGCATTAGATCGGCCATAACTTAGAACGCATGGCAGTTGGGTTTGAAGTGGTTCCAAAAGATTTGGAACAAAACACACATAATTAGTACTTGACACCCAGAGGAGAAGCAGGACAAAAAGGTGGGAGAGTAACTGCCATAGAATGAATTAACAAACCAGATTAGCAAGAATCTGACTAGCCAGAAACAGTGCACTACCAAACATGCATTAGAGAGAAAACGATTAAACATTACGTTTTTTTTTCTAGTTATAAAGGTCAATGTAAAACATTGTGAAATGCTTCCACATTAAAACACAACATACTAGATTCAACAACTGTGACTCTCGTATCACCAGAAACGTTTACATGCCTAAACTGTTTGGGTCTCCAACATGATGTATTAAACAGAGCGACAGAAAGAAATATCAGGATTAACAAAAACAACATATCGTATTACCATGTCTTCAATGTTAAATGGACCCTCCCTCACTGCATATAGACCTGTCTCAGTGTTTGTATCTCCAGCAGAGAACCCCATTTACAGCCCTGTATTGACCTGGTCTCCTCAAGTGGAAAATGTACAAGAGAAACAGATCCATGGCAGTCAGATCCAGGCAGGGTTGCAGGAAACACTAACCATGTTTGACAGGGGCTAATCTACTGTGGTTGCTAAATGGTTAAATGAAGAATAATAACAGGGAAATGGATACTAGGCAGGGTTCATCCTATGGTGTTTAAATCTAGATTGAGTGAAGCAGGGTAGTGTTCAGTAAGGCACACCGTAGCAAAATGTTCTGCAACATAAACGAACACTGGGTGTTCTTACTGGTTCAGTGTAGTATTTAAATAGTATTAAATAGTTTTCCCTACAGCACACAACCCAGATGCTCTGGCCTGCACCATAGAAAAGCAGAGAGTTCTCATTGCCATAGCTGACCATAGCAAAAACTAGGTTAACAACATGCATCCCTGTAAATGGACCCGCAGCAGGGTTTAACATATGTATCACCCCTCAATAAATACACAGTTGATGCTATTAGTATGCTGCTATAGGATTTCTCTGTGAAGTCAAATGTTACACATCTGGGCCAGTGGGATCAATAACGCTTACAAGAGGACTAGGCATTCATCCATACACTACACTTAGATCAATACCTACTAGGCCTAAACACCAGAGATAGTCCCTAAGATATCAGGTGTTTTTACACGTCCTCTTATTCACAGTGGTTCTACATGTAACTAAAACAGTCAGACAGAGCGTACCACTACTGTTTAAAGTAAACTGACAATGCTGCTCAGTACTTGTATCCATTAAGATCACATCCTAAAAGACTCATGATCACGTCAAGTGTGTGTTAGAATGTGTGCACGCATGCGCCGTCACCCAAACACCCGGTGTCTACACAACACAAGAGAACACCTCCCCTACTGTTTGTGCGACCTTTCTCACTGCAGGGTACTTACTGGGGACCTGCTTCCACGCTAAACGCACTCTGCACAGAAGGCCTCGTCTAAACCAAGGAACCAAGGCCCATCTGTGAGTGTTGGCTGCATCAGTACGCATGTGTCCGCTGGGGAGGAAGAGAAGGCTGCCTGGCCTGCCTGCGTGTGTCTGGCTTTCACACTCTACACTGATCACACTGGGCCCCAAACAGATGGAAGATCAATAAGTGCCCGGGCCAGGCAGAACGGCCGGTGGTATGCAAACGCAGACCGAGCCCTCAGAGGAAATCAACCAGGGTGTGAGGGAGGTGAGGAAGGAGGGCGGGGGTATATGATGGACACAGGGAATGGGCAAATCATAAACTGGAAGCAGTGATTAACTTGGTGGGCTGAGTGAGGACCTGAGAAGCACAAGCTAAGACTTTGAGGCATGAGACATGAGCCCTATACTATGAATGTAGTTAGAGGAGTTAGCGAGGTAACTTTGGTCAACTCTAAGTTCAACTTTGGATAACCGGTACCGCAAATGTGGCTCACATTTTAGCCTGGTAAATTGCTATGGCAACGAATCCTTCAGATCTAACTAGCTACGGGTTAGGCTAACTCAGGGCTCACTACATTTGTCCTGGATGAAGTGTCTGAGCTGCAAATTGATGACCAATGAAATTATTCCCTCAATCTTGCAAAGATTGCATCATCATCCTCTTCATTTGAAGAAGACAACTGATTAAATATTGTACTTTTTCAAATGTGTTTTTGGATGTATATTTTTTTAATTATTAAATACCTATCACATTACACATTTAGTAACAACAGGTGTATGTGCATTAATAAGCACAAAATAAAGACTACACTTCTAAACTGAATTTGCAAGAAACCTGGTCTTCCATTTTGATTTAGGCACAGGTGAAAATGTGGCACCTGCTTACCAATGGATTGATGTTTTAGCATCGTCTCAATGAAGAGTTTGGCATTCGACGAGCCACGTGCGACATGCATGCACAGTTAAAAACCTGCTAGAGTTAGCGACAGGCGGACGAGCAATATCCACCGTCGTAGTACGGATCAAGTCTATACTGGAATGGAAAGCTAACTGAAGCTAGCTAGCTTTAGAAAACCCTGAGTAGATCTCGCTTGCTCCGTAGTATACCCCTAGGGAGACAGAGGGAGATACAGAATAGCTACTCGCTAACCCACCACAGTATCAGACACCAAAGAACTGTGTAGGATATACTAGCTAGCTATACTATGTACTAAGACAGGGACAATCCATGTGCTATGCAATGCATGGAAGCAGTCACGGTCCACATTGTATTCTGGTAACCATAGTAGTTTAGCTCAAATTATATTCTGATAACCATAGTAGTCTCATCGTCATAAAACTGCTTTAAAAATCTTTTTAAAAGGCCATGTTTCATAAACAATATATATACAGCGGGCTCCAAAATTACTGCCACCCTTGACTGGCAATGTACAAACAATACTTTAAAAAATAAAAACAATATAATTATAGAGATAAACTCAAAATACCAACAATACCAACAAATACTGTACTTCATTAATGTTTCAATGGAACCAACCAAAACCATACAATTATTTAATGAATACAAAATAAATTTCACCAAAATCAAGATTTCATAATTATTGTCACTCCTCATTTAGTACTTAGTGCAACCACCTCCGGCAAGGATAACAACATGGAGTCTTTTCCTGTAATGTTTGACAAGGTTAAGGAAAACATTTGGAGGGATTTTGAACCATTCCTTTATGCAGATACTTTCAAGATCCTTCACATTCTTGGGTTTGCGCTTATCAACTGCCCTCTTCAACTCAGCCCGCAGGTTTTCGATTGGATTGAGGTCTGGCGACTGAGATGGCAGAACATTGATTTTGTCACAGAACCATTTCTGTGTGGATCTTGAGGTATGTTTTGGGTCATTGTCTTGTTGGAAAGTCCACCTATGGCCGAGTCCCAGCCTTCTGGCAGAGGCAACCAGACTGTCAGCCAAAATTGCCTGATGCTTTGTGAAATTCATTATGTCATCAATCTTAACCAGTACCCCTGGACCTCTGGAATTAAAACAGCCCCAAAACATCACTGACCCACCACCATATTTCACCGTGGGTATGAGGTGCCTCTCCTAGTATGCTGAATCTGACCAGAATGTTCAATTTTGGTCTCATATGACCAGAGCACCTTCTTCCAGTCATAATTTAAATTACGTTTGGCAAACTCCAAGTGCTCTCATCTGTGTCTTGGGGTCAGAAAAGGCTTTCTTCTGGCAACCCTTCCAAAGAGCCTGTGGTTGTGACGTCTGATGGTGCTTTTTGAAACCTGGTGACCCCAAGACACCACCAAGGCCTGCAATTCTTTCACAGGGATTCTTGAGGATTTTGTTGCTTCTCTCACCATCTTCCTCCCTATCCTGGGGGGCAAAATGCATTTGCGTCCTCTACCCGTGAGGTTTTCAACTGTTCTATATCTTTTGAATGTTTTAATAATTGACCTGCCAGGGCTCAGTGGTATATTCAATCATTTGTGGATCTTCTTGTAGCCATTACCAGGTTTATGAAGGTCTACGACCATCTGTCTCTTTTGAACTGCCAGTTCTTTTGTTTTCATAATGGTGTTGGATGACAAAGGGCTATTGCATGCGTGTTACCTAATTTCATTCCTGGTTTAATTTTGGTAGATGTTATTTACAATAATCTTTAAGGGTGCCATTAATTGTGAAACCTTGATTTGGAGGACATTGATTTTTTTATGAAATCAATAAATTATTTTGGTGGATTCCATTGAAACATGAATAAAGTACAGTATTTCTCACGTTTGGTATTTTGAGTTTATCTATATAATTATATTGTTTATATTTTTTTAAGTATTGTTTGTACATTGCCAGTAATTTTGTAGCCCACTGTATACATAAGTAGTGCATTGTTCCAAACCTTTGGCAGAGAAGTCATTCTTAGCATAATGTAAGGAGTACCAATATTTTACTCTGTATTACGGAGAGGTTGAGTGGTACAGACAATATGATATGTCATTGTAAATTGGAGATGTAATTTATTATATAGATACTGCTGAGCTGAACGTGGGCCATGAAAACATGAAATAGAACATTGTCCTAGCTTGACGTAGAAACAGGTGAATACCTTTGGAATGCTGAGCCACTTGACTGCACCAGATAGCTGTGTGCGAGTTCATTTCTTTTGAAAATGACTCACTGGACTACAGCCATATAGTTTTGAAACTAGAAGGAGAGAGAGAGACAGAGTAGGCAAGAAGGAGTCAGCTGAGATTGGAGTAAAGAATGTTGAGTTGGTCACAAAAACAAGGGAAGCTACTGAGCTAGCGCTAGCTAGCTAATGCCTCCAGATGTAACTCGGAGGTGAAGCCTACTTTCTGAATTAAACAATAGAGTTGATACTAATATAATTAATAGGGTTCACTCACACACACACACACTGCTTTGCATACCCAGGAGCTTCAGCATGGGCATACATCTTGCATGACAAGTCCTAGGAGGTATGAAATAGCAACAACATGAAGGTCAAAGTAATTTATTGCACAAAATGAAGCAACTATTGATTAGGAAAGAAAAGGGCAGGCACAACTTCCCCGCTAATAATGCTGTGTTCGTAACCTAGAGGGAAGTGGGAATTTACCACCATAGAGTGGTGCCAATGAATTATACTTGTAAGCAATCATTTCAAAACTGTAGGTGGCAGTAAATTGCCATACTTGGCATTATACATGTTCAAACAACACACTCTAGATGGCAGTATACACACTTTCAGTTTGTTTGCCAACTCATAGAAGTAATAGAAGAAAAAAATGGACTACTTCAAAATGGAGATGGCCTCAATGAAGCTGCCAGTGCACTCACAGACGCCATAATGGGATATATACAGGTATGACGATGATATCTCTCTCATTCTCTATTTTTAACACATGCAACTAGGGAAAATCTATTTGAATGGCGCTCCAACTGGTAATTACTGGTGGGAAACTGGTCTATCATCCTTGAACTCCAAGTAGGAGGTGGGAATTTAGCAGTTGTGAAGTCAAAAATACTAGTTGGATGCATTCACGTGCTTTGAAAAAGTTGAGAATCGCCCGATTGGCTAATGGCCAACAAGCGGTGTCAACCATAAACTAAAAGTACGGCTACCAGGCTTGCAAACAAATGAGTGTTCAAAAACCATATTAATAGATTGCTTTTTTAAACAATGTTTTGTATTTGTATTAATTGCCGAAAATGCTGTTTGAGGTCATTTCCTTAATAGGTGATGTCAGAGGTCACCATGTGGGAGAAGTTGGATTTCAAGAATGATAGACGAGAGAAACAGAGAAATGCTGATAAATCGTGGCAGACACTGAAAAAAAAACTTTTTTTTAAATGTGCGCCGAGACTTGCTATTAAGATCAAAGTGACAAGTTACAGCATCAGGTTGTCCGAGGAACCTCCAAGGTAACTAGCTAGCTTGTAATCCTTACTCTTCTGCTGGAATCAATAAAGGAATTTCCACATATTGATCTGCAGTTAGAGAGATAGAGCAACAGCCTTTGGGTCAGCAATATTAAATATAGGCCAAGGATATAATTTGTTCTCCTTTATGATGAGAAACAGTGCAATAAAAACAAATGGCACGTTCAACAGAAATATTCATCTATTCAGCTATGGTTGTGTACTGTCTGTATTGCAGGGCAAACGGTACCTTTTAGATAGTCCTATCCTATCTCACACATGAACTCTCGTTCCTTTGCACTGACGACCCGGTCACGACACAGCACGCCATTTCAATACAACCACATACAGATTATCCATACCATTCTCATAATGAGAGTAGGTGACAAGCTGCTTGCTGTAGACTTGGGGTTAAAGACATAAAGCTTTCTGCTTGAGACAAAGAGATAAAGCAGTGGGATCCCAGTGTGACCTCCCACACAGCACAGCCTGGCCAGTCTGTGTGGAGACATAAGAGCAGTGGTGGTGTGGTGCCATAATGTACACTCACTAAGTCATGCATGTATTCATGTCACCCAACAGAGCAGAACACCAAGGGCACCAACCGTTTCTTTTTCCAGCCAACATGGTTGTGTCGTGTCTCTCCTTTAAGTTAAGTCTGCTGTTGTAGCCTGGTCCAAAATATGTTTGAGCTGTTCGCCACAAACGTTGGAGTTGATAAGATAGCACAAACTGATCTGGGATCAGTCTACTGTTGTTGGGTTTTCACTCTAGCATGCGAAAATGTTAAGATAGCTTTACATTTATCCACTCACTCACTTTATCCATCAACTCCTACATTCAGGAGTTACACAGCTCATGTCCTGTCTGTCGACGTTAAGGCTTCTGTGACCGGTCAGTTAGTGCTAAATACGGCTGCTAGAATCCTGACTAGAACCAAAACATTTGATCATATTACTCCAGTGCTAGCCTCCCTACACGGGCTTCCTGTTAAGGCAAGGGCTGATTTCAAGGTTTTACTGTTAACCTACAAAGCATTACATGGGCTTGCCCCACGCTACGGTCACAAGACGCAGGCCTCCTAATTGTCCCTAGAATTTCTACGCAAACAGCTGGAGGCAGGGCTTTCTCCTATAGAGCTCCATTTTTATGGAATGGTCTGCCTACCCATGTGAGAGACGCAGACTCGGTCTCAACCTTTAAGTCTTTACTGAACTCTTCTCTTCAGTGGGTCATAGGAGATTGAGTGTAGTCTGGCCCAGGAGTGTGAAGGTGAACGGAAAGGCTCTGGAGCAACGAACCACCCTTGCTGTCTCTGCCTGCCGGTTCCCCACTCTCCACTGGGATTCTCTGCCTCTAACCCTATTACAGGGGCTGAGTCACAGGCTTACTGGTGCTCTTTCATGCCGTCCCTAGGAAGGGTGCGTCACTTGAGTGGGTTGAGTCACTGACGTGATCTTCCTGTCTGGTTTGGCACCCGCCCTTGGGTTGTGGGTTATACTCGGCCTTGTCCTAGGATGGTCAGTTGGTGGTTGAAGATATCCCTCTAGTGGTGTGGGGGCTGTGCTTTGGCAAAGTGGGTGGGGTTATATCCTTCCTGTTTGGCCCTGTCCGGGGGTATCATCGGATGGGGCCACAGTGTCTCCTGACCCCTCCTGTCTCAGCCTCCAGTATTTATGCGGTAGTAGTTTATGTGTCGGGGAGTACTTCTCCTGTCTTATCCGGTGTCCTGTGTGAATTTAAGTAGGCTCTCTCTAATTCCCTCTTTCTCTCTCTTTTTTTATGCCATCAGCATACCAACCTGCATACCACTGCTGGCTTGCTTCTGAAGCTAAGCAGGGTTGGTCTTGGTCAGTTCCTGGATGGAAGACCAGATGCTGCTGGAAGTGGTGTTGGGGGGCCAGTAGGAGGCACTCTTTCCTCTGTTCTAAAAAATATCCCAATGCCCCAGGGCAGTGATTGGGGACACTGCCCTGTGTAGGGTGCCGTCTTTCGAATGGGACGTTAAACGGGTGTCCTGACTCTCTGAGATCATTAAAGATCCCATGGCACTTATCGTAAGAGTATGGGTGTTAACCCTGGTGTCCTGGCTAAATTCCCAAGTTTACAATTGGCTCATTAATCCCCCTCCTCTCCCCTGTAACTATTCCCCAGGTCGTTGCTGCAAATGAGAAAGTTCTCAGTCAACTTAACTGGTAAAATAACGGATAAATACATTTCTTTCTCTCACACGGAGGACCTGAGCCTAGGACCATGCCTCAGGACTACCTGGCATGATGACTCCTTGCTGTCCCCTGGCCGTGCTGCTGCTCCAGTTTCAACTGTTCTGCCTGCAGCTATGGTACCCTGACACGTTCACCGAACATGCTACCTGTCCCAGACCTGCTGTTTTCAACTCTCTAGAGACAGCAGGAGGGGTAGAGAAACTCTGAATGATTGGCTATGAAAAGCCAACTGACATTTACTCCTGATGTGCTGACCTGTTGCACCCTTGACAACTACTGTGATTATTATTATTTGACCATGCTGGTCATTTATGAACATTTGAACATCTTGGCCATGTTCTGTTATAATCTCCACCCGGCACAGCCAGAAGAGGATTGGCCACCCCTCACAGCCTGGTTCCTCTCGATGTTTCTTTTTAGGTTTTGGCCTTTCAATGGAGTTTTTCCTAGCCACCGTGCTTCTACACCTGCATTGCTTGCTGTTTGGGGTTTTCGGCTGGGTTTCTGTACAGCACTTTGAGATATCAGCTGATGTAAGAAGGGCTATATAAATTAGATTTTTCCCTGTTTAGTCTGTTTCATCCTTGGGAGCAATTTCCAAAAGCTTGAAGGTACCACGTTCATCTGTACAAACAATAGTACTCAAGTACAAACACCATGGTACCACGCAGCCATCAAACCGCTCAGGAAGGAGACGGGTTCTGTCTACTAGAGATGAACATACTTTGGTGCGAAAAGTGCAAATCAATCCCAGAACAACAACAAAGGACCTTGTGAAGATGCTGGAGAAAAGTGGTACAAAAGTATCTATAGCCACAGTAAAATGAGTCCTATATTGACATAACCTGAAAGGCTGCTCAGCAAGGAAGAAGCCACATCTCCAAAACTGCCATAAAAAAGCCAGACTACTGTTTGCAACTGCACATGGGGACAAAGATCGTACTTTATGGAGAAATGTCCTCTGGTCTAATGAAACAAAAATAGAACTGTTTGGCCATAATGACCATTGTTATGTTTGGAGGAAAACGGGGGAAGCTTGCAAGCCAAAGAACACCATCCCAGCCGTGAAGTACTGGGGTGTTAGTATCATGTTGTGTGGGTGCTTTGCTGCAGGAGGGACTGGTGCACTTCACAAAATAGATGGCCTCATGAGGGGGGAAATGATGTGGATATATTGAAGGAACATCTGAAGACATCAGTCAGGAAGTTAACGCTTGGTCGTAAATGGGTCTTCCAAATGGACAATGACCCCAAGCATTCTTCCAAAGTTGTGGCAAAATGGGACAACAAAGTCAAGATATTGGAGAGGATCGCCACAAAGCGCTGACCTCAACCCCAAGTTAAACAATTGAAAGGCAATGCTACCGAATACTAATTGAGTGTATGTAAACTTCTGACCCACTGGGAATGTGATGAAAGAAATAAGCTGAAATAAATCACTCTACTATTATTCTGAAATTTCACATTCTTAAAATAAAAGTGGTGATCCTAACTGACCTAAGACAGGGAACTTTTACTAGGATTAAATGTCAGGAATTGTGAAAACTGAGTTTAAAGGTATTTGCCTAAGGTGTATGTAAACTTCCGACTTCAACTGTACATAGTGCATTTACATTCTCTCTTGACATCAGAGTAACAGCCTTTCCCACCAAACTCAACATGTATTCTCTTCCCAGACTTAAAAGACACTGAATCAAAAGAGATGAAATAGACTATCACAGGCCATCTGCTCGCCCCTACAGACTGAGCCAGCTACAGTGAAAGAAACTAATCCCAGAGTACAGATCAGTTGCACTCACTTCCCGGCATTGCAGCACCAAGTTAAACAAACCAGGCAACCAACGACAATAGTTCATAAAGCATAGACATCCCCTGGTAAAGGCTCCTGCCATTTACCGTGTGATTGTTGTTAGTGTGTTTCATGTGTGAGTTTGTATGTGTGTTTGCATGTGTGTGCAAGAGCGAGAGGGAAAGAGGGAGTGAGGGACAGACAGGTTTGTACGTGTGTTTGCATGTGAGACAGACAGACAGACAGACAGACAGACAGACAGACAGACAGACAGACAGACAGACAGACAGACAGACAGACAGACAGACAGACAGACAGACAGACAGACAGACAGACAGACAGACAGACAGACAGACAGACAGACAGACAGACAGACAGACAGACAGACAGACAGACAGACAGACAGACAGACAGACAGACAGACAGACAGACAGAGACAGACAGACAGACAGACAGACAGACAGACAGACAGACAGACAGACAGACAGACAGACAGACAGACAGACAGACAGACAGACAGACAGACAGACAGACAGACAGACAGACAGACAGACAGACAGACAGACAGACAGACAGACAGACAGACAGACAGACAGACAGACAGACAGACAGACAGACAGACAGACAGACAGACAGACAGACAGACAGACAGACAGACAGACAGACAGACAGACAGACAGACAGACAGACAGACAGACAGACAGACAGACAGACAGACAGACAGACAGACAGACAGACAGACAGACAGACAGACAGACAGACAGACAGACAGACAGACAGACAGACAGACAGACAGACAGACAGACAGACAGACAGACAGACAGACAGACAGACAGACAGACAGACAGACAGACAGACAGACAGACAGACAGACAGACAGACAGACAGACAGACAGACAGACAGACAGACAGACAGACAGACAGACAGACAGACAGACAGACAGACAGACAGACAGACAGACAGACAGACAGACAGACAGACAGACAGACAGACAGACAGACAGACAGACAGACAGACAGACAGACAGACAGACAGACAGACAGACAGACAGACAGACAGACAGACAGACAGACAGACAGACAGACAGACAGACAGACAGACAGACAGACAGACGAATACTGTGGACGCCTGAAACAAACCATGCGCTCGCTACGGTAACAGGCTTTAATTTTGGTAATGGGCACTATGTGCCAAAGGCTCATTACATGGCCTTTGAAAAGTGTCCCTGGCCATGTTGAGGCTCGGAAAACAATTAGCACAGAAGCAGAAGGTAAATGAAGTGTAAAAGAAATCAGGGCTTGATGACCGAGTGAGTCTAGTCTCAGGTCTTATCTGAGGCTCTCTGAGGAAAGGATGGAAGCAGAGGGAGGGAGGGGTAATGAGGAGAGGAGAAGGAAAGAAAAAAAAGTTCAATATGCCACATGCTATCTGGGTGTGTAAGCAAGCCAAGCCAAGCCAAGCCAAGCCAGCCCTGCCTGGTGTCTGTGGGGGGACTAGGGTATGAACTCCACAGAGGGGATTGAGTTTGCAGACGGAGATTGCAGCAGACAGTGGGGTCACATGTGATCAGGTGAGACTGCTCTCCTCCCCTAGGGCACAGAGGTGGCAGTAAATTGTGCAGTGGAGGAAAAGGAGAGGACACAGTTTCGGCTGGCTGTTCTCAAGCTCTCTCTCTCTCTGCCTCTCTCTCTGACAAGCCCAAGGATCATCTCTGCTTCGTTGATTGATTAAAAGCGCAATCTGAGCAAACCTGGCCAGGAGTGCAATTACCGGTCCACCGGTTTGGGTGTCACTTCTGAGATGTGCTTGTCTGGGCGTGTATGTTTTAAATGATACCAGTGCCTCCACGTACCTAGTACACTCAGCAAGATGTTGAAGATTATCACAGCAAACGCCTTACATAAACTCCCTCTAGCTGTTTATCTCACCACAATATGCTTCTTTGACTGGAACTGAAACTGCCTCATTCAATAATAGTTTTACAATACACATCCTCAAATAGCATTTTTAAAGATCTGAGCCGGTTATCTTTGTTGGCCCCAATTGGCCCTTGAGGATGCCATGGATTAAATGTAAAACAATAAATAATGTAGATGTCCAATTCCTACACCGTGTAAGCAACTCATAAGCAACCACAGCACTCGGACAAAAACCCAACTAATACGAGGATCTTCCAAGGCAGCCTAAATCATTTCAATAACACTTCATAGCTAGCCTGGTCCCATCATTTGCAAGTCAGTGTTCCCAGACAACCAGTTTATGGAAAGACATAGGGTCTGCTCTGCTACCATAAGAATCATACCTATTTCTATAATAATAATATGACATGTACTGTAAATGCCATTTTGAGATGATTTAATCCAAAGAGACTTACAGTCATGCGTGCATACATTTTTTTTGATATACACTGCTCAAAAAAAATAAAGTGAACACTAAAATAACACATCCTAGATCTGAATGAATGACATTTTCTTATTAAATACTTTTTTTATTTACATAGTTGAATGTGCGGACAACAAACATCACGCAAAAATTATCAATGGAAGTCAAATTTATCAACCCATGGAGGTCTGGATTTGGAGTCACACTCGAAATTAAAGTGGAAAACCACACTACAGGCTGATCCAACTTGATGTAATGTCCTTAAAACAAGTCAAAATGAGGCTCAGTAGTGTCTGTGGCCTCCACGTGCCTGTATGACCTCCCTACAACACCTGGGCATGCTCCTGATGAGGTGGCGGATGGTCTCCTGAGGGATCTCCTCCCAGACCTGGACTAAAGCATCCGCCAACTCCTGGACAGTCTGTGGTGCAACGTGGCGTTGGTGGATGGAGCGAGACATGATGTCCCAGATGTGCTCAATTGGATTCAGGTCTGGGGAACGGGCGGGCCAGTCCATAGCATCAATGCCTTCCTCTTGCAGGAACTGCTGACACACTCCAGCCACATGAGGTCTAGCATTGTCTTGCATTAGGAGGAACGCAGGGCCAACCGCACCAGCATATGGTCTCACAAGGGGTCTGAGGATCTCATCTCAGTACCTAATGGCAGTCAGGCTACCTCTGGCGAGCACATGGACGGCTGTGCGGCCCCCCTAAAGAAATGCCACCCCACACCATGACTGACCCACCGCCAAACCGGTCATGCTGGAGGATGTTGCAGGCAGCAGAACGTTCTCCACGGCGTCTCCAGACTGTCACATGTGCTCAGTGTGAACCTGCTTTCATCTGTGAAGAGCACAGGGTGCCAGTGGCGAATTTGCCAATCTTGGTGTTCTCTGGCAAATGCCAAACGTCCTGCACGGTGTTGGGCTGTAAGCACAACTCCCACCTGTGGACGTCGGGCCCTCATACCACCCTCATGGAGTCTGTTTCTGACCGTTTGAGCAGACACATGCACATTTGCGGCCTGCTGGAGGTTATTTTGCAGGGCTCTGGAAGTGCTCCTCCTGCTCCTTCTTGCACAAAGGTGGAGGTAGTGGTCCTGCTGCTGGGTTGTTGCCCTGCTACGGCGTCCTCCACGTTTCCTGATGTACTGGCCTGTCTCCTGGTAGCGCCTCCATGCTCTGGACACTACGCTGACAGACACAGCAAAACATCTTGCCACAACTCGCATTGATGTGCCATCCTGGATGAGCTGCACTACCTGAGCCACTTGTATGGGTTGTAGACTCCGTCTCATGCTACCACTAGAGTGAAAGCACCGCCAGCATTCAAATGTGACCAAAACATCAGCCAGGAAGCATAGGAACTGAGAAGTGGTCTGTGGTCACCACCTGCAGAACCCCTCCTTTATTGGGGGTGTCTTGCTAATTGCCTATGATTTCCACCTGTTGTCTATTCCATTTGCACAACAGCATGTGAAATCTATTGTCAATCAGTGTTGCTTCCTAAGTGGACAGTTTGATTTCACAGAAGTGTGATTGACTTGGAGTTACATTGTGTTGTTTAAGTGTTCCCTTTATTTTTTTTGAGCAGTATATATTTTTTACCTTTATTTTACTAGGCAAATCAGTTAAGAACAAATTCTTATTTTCAATGACGGCCTAGGAACAGTGGGTTAACTGCCTGTTCAGGTGCAGAACGGCAGATTTGTACCTTGTCAGCTCGGGGATATGAACTTGCAAGCTTTCGGTTAGTAGTCCAACACTCTAACCACTAGGCTACCCTGCCGCACTAGGCTACCCTGCCGTCCCGGCCCGGGAAACCCACATCCCTGGCCGTGCAAGCGCCATGCTCTACAGACTATGGTTTCAGAGTTTCACAAAAATCTAGCAAGTTTCAGTACCGGGAATAATTCATAATTATCCAGAGAGTCCCAAGAAATAGCAACAAAAAAAAGCCCATTTAAAGCTATTCAAAACCAAGATATGGTCACTATGCCAGGGTTCCCCAAATAAGAGAGGTGCTGCGCCACCAGGTCGGCTTGGCTGCGCCACAATGTAAAGATTTGAGCAAATGAAACTGATATTTATTCATGATAAAGTAACTATCTTTGATTGCCAAGGACAATGTTGTGAATTGGGAAACAGGCCATTCACGAATTCAGAGCGTTATCATGTTTCTAAATTAATTCAGCAGTAGTTTCAGCAGTAGCGATCTCGACATAACCGACTAAAATCAACTTCACAATTTACTATGGAGTTGAGCGGCGACTGGTGTGGGCAGACAGGAGCGCCGACATCACATAAAATGAGTATAGCACACAAACTTTGTAACAGCAGTCAAACAACAAAGTCAAATGTCCAAAGTTGCTAAGCCTGCTAGAAAACCTCCAACGAATGACAGAATATCTCCTATACTTGGCTAAATCGAGTTGATTATAAAGATAGCAGATCAGCACATGGTTAATGGGAAATGAACAGTGGGAATAGTTGAAATATATAAACTCGGTTTAAAAAAGATCCATATCTACTCTCATACTGTTTGTTGTTCACATTCTCTACCGAAGCTCTCATATGGGCAGCAATACCAAACAGTGCAGAGAAGAAAAACATTTTATAGTGGTATTTTGACATGCATAAGCAAGAGACTTGCTTTGGTAATGGAGCCTATGGATTACAGAATGAAGGTAGGAATTTTCATGAAAGACAGGAGTCCGAATGTTGGGTTTCAGTGGGACAGGAGAAGATAGAATTTTCCCTCGTGCCTGTCTGAATTGTTCACAGACGTCATGTATGCGACAGGGATGCGAATTGTGCATAGGCCTATTAAATTTGGGAGTTTCTGAAGAGTCACAATGAGAGCTCAAAGAGGCACATGTTGTTTTGTAGGCGATCTGTAGGGACTTCCTGTAGGGTTTATTAACTGCATTCGGGACGGTTGTACAGTCCAGCAATATCAATTATGTGTGTGCTTTTAATTTATGGCGACTTTGTGTGAAGTAAATATGGCAGGCTAAAAGCTTCCACGCGACAAACTATTTGGATAATGTGCCATTATATGTTTTGCTAATCTGCTGCTGCGCATGTTGAGTATTTTGTGGAATTACATTAGTGCGACATTGGGGCATTTTTTAAAATGTATTTCCTGGGTCTTGTCATTTTATTTTTTCGAGAAATGTAAACAAAGCGTGTTCCCGGGAAACTCTCGGGATCCCGATTACCCGTGTTAATCTACTACCGACTGAGCCATACAGGAACACAAGCTCTGGTTTTTGTTTTTTTAAATCAACTCTAATAGAAATCCAGCTAGGTTTTAATCATTTACATGCACACACACAAAAGACATGCTACACATTTAACTGATATGAGTGCCTGGGTGCCGTCCGTGGATATTAAAATAAGACATGTGACAGGAGGACGGGATGGCTAGCAGCAGAATTTTTTTTAGTATTTAATTGCACCAGAGATGGCAATTATAATGAGATTTAAAAAGCCATTTCCAATGGCAGGCAGGAGTAGTTTAGTGATGGTTTTAAGTGCAGAGGCAGGAAGAAGGTCACGTCACTGTTGCCATTAGTCCCTGAATAAAGATGCTAATGAAGGGTTTGACTTACTGCACTCCACTGTGGCTACCGCCTTCATAAAAGGTTCCATTAGATTCCCTCAGTCCAGCATTGAACCAAGGCTTTTTAAGCCAGCTCGATCCAAGCGACTAAAGTGTGCTAAAAAGCTAAATAATATCAGATATTTTCAGGTAAACAACACTATAATGTCAAAATTTAACTGGCTCTTGGGAAAGATGCTTTGCTATTCACTTCACAGAGGCTCTGGTTGGCGATTTTACATTATTCTACTATACTTTTCTTTACTGTACTGTTGGATTCTAGCTTGAAATATACATATTCATGTTACCATACCAGAACGTATTGATGACTTTACATGTATAAGGAATGTATGTGTTGGAGTCAATGGTGGGTGGATGAGAACTAGGTGTATAGAAAGTTACTGAGTGAGACAAGGGGGAGTGCAGAAAGTTTACATTCTGTTAAACATGTTATTGTCACTGTAAATATCATGGCTCCTAAAGAGGGAGACAAAGGGTAACAGTCTGGTTTGGGTCACTGACCAGTTAGGACAGCTACAGAGGGGTGAGGAATTCATCCCGAGGTCAGGTCATATGAAGTGAGAAGGAACCGTCCTATGACACACACATAGACTTCCACGCCCACGAAGGTTCTAGCGTCAGGCAGGACTACAACAGTGAGAGGTTTAGCAACAGAGATGCCTTGGCTGGTTGTGCAAGGAGTTGAATCCGCCTGGTAAGAGGGTATATGTAATCATGTCTCTGCAGATGTATAACCCAGTGAGTGAATGAATTTGGTTTGAGCATTTTCTAATCTGTGAGTTTTTAATCTGTTCGTTCAGAACCTAACAGTGCTGTACTAAACTCCTCTACAGTACTTTGCTGTGCTGTTAATGTACTGTGATGTCCAAACTTGTGAAACAGATATCTACGATTGGTAAAGATTTGGTCCGGTCCAACCAAATTTGCTCCTGTTTTTGGGGCAGAGCTCATTTGAATATTTTTTTATTTAACTAGGCAAGTCAACACATTCTTATTTACAATGACAGTCTAGGAACAGTGGTTTAACTGCCTTGTTCAGGGGGATCTTTTACCTTGTCAGCTCTGGGATTCAATCTAGCAACCTTTCGGTTACTGGCCCAACGCTCTAACCACTAGGCTACCTGCCGCCCAATAATACTGGCTGAACCAGACCCACATTTTTACTTAACTTTGTCTCTAAGAACAAGTAAACAGTTTAATAGATGTGGAGGCTATTGAAACCACAAAGTAATTGATAGTTCATTGTCGTCTTGTTGTATGAAATTGATCCAACACACCAATCTCTCACTAGCCTGGGAAAAATAACATGTGGAAAGACAGAGCCAGTTGCAATGTGAAACTCTTCCAAGAAATGTACAGTGTTTAGTGTTCCAGGATAACCCCCACCTCTTGGGGCCCTCTCCTCCCTCAGCAGGAAACCCCATTGACTTATTGGCTCTCAGTCTCAAGAGCAAAACATTCATCCGAGCTCACTCAGGGATAAAACCTTTGCAGTTCAGATGCATTTCATTTGCTAATGGTTAACACATTTTCAATGATCTACTAGCCAAGTAGTTAAAGCCATTAGATTTCTCAATCATCAAAATACCCTTTATTGTCCTTTTGGTCAAATTGTAGACGCTACAATTATTATTATGCTTAAACATGTGAGATTGAGTACGCCATGACTTACTTGCTTAAATGAATTGCTCTTTTGGGAGCATAGGTCATTCATAAACATTATTATGTACTACATGCAAAGTCATGTTTACATGCAAAGTCATGTTTGTTTACACTTGTAGAGAAGCATGCACAAGTCCCAACACACACAGCAACAGATTAGACAACAGCAAGTTTTCTCCAATGTCTCAGGAAGTGATAAGTTGACCCTGGCCTATAGCCTGCACATTCCACTGGAACAGGCAGAAGTGAACAGTGAAATGACCATGTGATGTCCACATGATCTCTCTGGTATGTTAGTTAGCAGAACAGAAGACTTGTGGATGGTATTATCGCAATAGACTGTACATTCAGTCCATAATGAATAAGAAATACTCCTGGTAAAATAGGACTTCCTAGACTGATCCCTTCCTCGTATATGCAAGCGTGTTTGTGGTTATTGTATTTATTATAAAGTAAATCATTTCATTGATTAAGTAATTCCATACACAGTAGTGATGGATTTCATAAAATAGAAGAAAAATGGGCATGTATAATGGAAACATGATAAATAATTTAGTTTTGATTCAATACCAGGTGCAGCATAAAGCCAACAATACAGCAATAGACATCCATTGCCTGGGTTTGACTCAAGAAAGCAACATATGATATGCCATTTGTTTGCTTTGCAAAACAATAAGGTCTATGTGAATATTATATCCCATTTCATTATATTCCATTCTATTAGACTGTATCATTTCCAAAACACATCACAACAACAAACTGCATACACTAACTCAAAACAAACCAACACCCACACAGGATAAACTTTGCCCCAATAACTTCAAGGCATCAGAAAATCTCTGCCACAACAAAATATCAATGAACCATTATTCAACGTTAACTTAGCAGTATTGTTTAACTGTCTTGCAAGTATGATGGGGTAGTTGCTGTGATAAAGCTATTTTTTTCAACAACTGTTTTAGTGGGAAACATACAGATCTATTCCTCATACAAGCATACCAAAACTAGCCCTTTGTATTGGTAAAGCACCTGAATTATAAATACAAGACAATGTCATTTATACGGTCAATAATGACACTTATTTCGTTATCGAATACATGCAACATGTGATAAGTGACACAGCAACAAAAATGCGAATTAACATTTCTGATACAGCAGTATTTGATAGAGCAGAATAATAAAGTAGCCTTATACCTCGATATCTGGAAGATCCTTGCTCAGCATTCTAGACATCGCCTTTCGAAGAAATGTGAGTTGTCAAAGTAAAAAAGGACGTGCGAAACGCAAACTATGTTGTATGCTATCAGTGACCTGTTTGATTTCTTGATGCAATATTTACAATCGCCACAATAGTTTGGAGCAGACCAACCGAGCGCAGCTAACGTTATCAAGGAATCTCCTACCTGACTAGTATCTGTCTTAATTCTTTCTATTTTTTCAAAATTATTTGTTACCAAGTCATTGGCGTTTCTTTTGCCGATTTATAGCCTAAGCTTGATATGGATAACGTTAGTTTCGAAATTATACTGACTGGTTGTTGTTATTCTTTCTTCGTTTAGGACAATACGGAATTGAGGAATCAAAAAAAGTTCAGAAGTGAAATTTGGAACACGGAGTTTCTACTGGTTTCTAAACCCAGAGGCGAGACTTATTGGAACTCTTGCGAAACAGACCAAATTGACTAGGCCGTTTTTTGAGAAGTCAATGAGAGAAGTTAACAATATTCCTTGGTTATTAGTTTTCTAGAAATCTAAAGACACAACTTAGATTCGAGCCAATGTCTTAAGTAGTTGAACATGTTATTACTTGAACGTTTTAATTTCATTTAAAAAACATTGTATATCTATCTGCCTTTGATTTGTTGTCGCGAGACGACGACGTGAGTTTAACTATGTTGTGTTCACGACAACCGGGAACTTGAAAATCATAACTTCAGTGATCTTCAGGTCAGAAAGTCGACTTTTAGAATGAGGCCCGAGTTCGAATTCCGAGTTGGTAGAACTTTCAAAACGGTTCCCAGATGTCTTGAATGTACTGAAGTCGGAGTTTTCCGAGTTCCAAGGTGTTGTGAACGCGGCATAAACCAACGTCACCATGACTTCACATTGAGTGTGATCGGGGATTTATATTGGAGAAGCAATTTTTGCCTACTTTCGAAGTTCCACCTCGTGCAGCGTGCGGAAGTTGTAGTACGTAATACATATTAGGAACTCTCTCATCCCTCCTTCTCAAACGTCCCTTCCCCTTGTCATGTCTCAATCCTGCACAAATCAAGTGTCACTCTTCCTCCTCAAGCCTCCCTTAATCAAATATCAACACACTAGAGACTAGTCAAAGTCAACCCCTCCTCTTCAAACCTCACCCTTGCATTGGTCACTTATCACCACTGTTCTAGTCAGGCCACAGTTCTGCTCACCCCTCACCCTTGAACTCTTTTATTCACAATTGGACGAAATACAAGCTAAAAGCAGATTATTTCATTTTTCTAAGGACCCAAAAAAACTGAGGCAGTGGGAGAACCTATTCATGTAAATACATTAACTAGCTACCTACACTTAGTAGACCACTGTGTATAAGATGCTTGCTAGATAACTTTACTCTATAGCTAAGTGAATCAAATATCATTAGCTAGATATAACTTCCTATTAGCTAGCTTACTTGATGTACAGTGGGGAGAACAAGTATTTGATACACTGCCGATTTTACAGGTTCTCCTACTTACAAAGCATGTAGAGGTCTGTACTTTTGATCATAGGTACACTTCAACTGTGAGAGACGGAATCTAAAACAAAAATCCAGAAAATCACATTGTATAATTTTTAAGTAATTAATTTGCATTTTTATTTTCTTATTTTCTTGCTACTTACAACCTCATGCTTATCGCATTAGCCTACACTAGCTAATTATCCTTCCAGTTCGAGATGAGTAATCGCTGTTCTGATGTCCAGAAGTTATTTTCGGTCATAATGGAAGTTAGCAGCAACATTATTTACAAAATAAGTAAAACAATAAGTTACAAACAACGCAAAAAAAGTAACAAAATACCAGAGTTGGTTAGGAGCACGTAAAACGTCAGCCATCCCCTCCGGCGCCAAAAGACATGCCCCCTCTCCATGGGTGTTTAAGATGGGTGCTAGTCATTTAAACAGACAGCTCGGTGCTTTCAACATGTCAATACATCTCACAAATACAAGTACTGATGAATTCAATCTCTCCTCCACTTTGAGCCAGAACAGATTGACATGCATATTATTATTGCTTGCTTTCTGTGTACATTCAAGGACCAGCCATGTTGCCTCGTTCTGAGCCAATTGCAATTTTCCTGAGTCCCTCTTTGTGGCACCTGACCACACGACTGCACAGTAGTCCAGGTGTGACAAAACTAAAACTCGTAGGACCAGGCTTGTTGATAGCGCTGTTATGAAGGTAGAGCAGCGCTTTATTATGGACATAATCTTAGCTACTATTGAATCAATATGTTTTGACCATGACAGTTTACAATCCAGGGGTACTCCAAGGAGTTTAGTCACACCAGCGTGCTCAATTTCCACATTATTAGTGTTATTTAAATGACTTGTCCCAAATAAAATGCTTTTAGTATTTGAAATATTTAGGACTAACTTATTCCTTGCCACCCATTCTGAAACTAACTGCACCTCTTAAGTGTTGCAGTCATTTCAGTCGCAGTAATAGCTGACGTGTATAGTGTTGAGTCATCCACATACATAGACACACTGGCTATACTCAAAGGCATGTTATCATCACAACTCAGGATATCTCCCAGATGCAGACACAGGAGGCGGATAGTATGATTCTCCGAATATTTATTATACAAAGGAGCTGTCAAAGGGCAGGTCAAGGGCAGGCAAAGGTTCGTAATCCAAGGCAAAGTCAATCAGGGACAAAGTGGCATGCGGACTCACGGTCAAAAACCGGGCAGAAAGGTCAAAACCGGGAAGACTAGAAAACAAAACTTGAGAACGGGAGAAATGGGGGAAATGCTGGTAAGACCTGACATAACAAGATGAACTGGCAACAGAAAATCAGAAAGGGCAGATATAAATATCACAGGGGATAATGGGGGAAAATAGGAGACACCTGGTGGAAACCTGAAACAGATCAGGGTGTGACCTGGTCAGTTATTGAAGATTGAAAACGTAAGGGGCCTAAACATCTGCTCTGGAGAATTCCTGATTTTACCTGGATTATTTTGGCAAGGCTTCCATTAAAGAATGCCCTCTGTGTTCTGTTAGTCAGGTAACTCTTTATCCACAATATAGCAGGGGGTGTAAAGCCATAACATATATGTTTTTCCAGCAGCAGACTATGATCCATAATATCACAAACAGCACTGAAGTGTAACAAAACAGCTCCCACAATATTTTTTGTCATCAATTTCTCTCAGCCAATCATCAGTCATTTGTGTAAGTGTTGTGCTTGTTGAATGTCCTTCCGTATAAGCGTGCCGAAATTCTGTTGTCATTTTGTTTACTGTAAAATAGCATTGTATCTGGTGAAACACCATTTTTTCTAAAACTTCTAAGGGTTGGTAACTGGCTGGTTGGTCGGCTATTTGAGCCAGTAAAGGGGGCTTTACTATTCTTAGGTAGCGGAATGACTTTTGCTTCCATCCTTTTGTGGGAGGACATTATGAAAAGATTATCCAGTTTCAGTCCCTAGTAAGGAAAACTAATAGAACAGAGGGATAATAGCAACATAATATTTAGTGCTGTCTATTCTTTTTTTATAATGAAGCCTGCTTCTATGTGATGTTCTCTGTTCTCAGATATGGAGAGCTGTGAAAGCCTGTCTGCAGATGAAGTGGTCGCAATGAATATCTCTTCAGGCTGAGGGTATATCCTGTATACCATGGGTTATATGTGTCCCTATGTTAGCAAATGTTGTATACAGTTAAAAGTCACAGACAAAGTACAACCCCATTACAACTGGGCAGGCCAAACCCTGCTCCCGGTGGTCTGTTGGGTGTGTAGGCTTCTGTTCCAGCCCAGCACTCACACACCCGATTCAACGTATCAAATAGAACACTAGATAATCAAGTGTGGCATAGCTGGGCTGGAATGGAAGTCTGCTCACCCAGTAGATCAGGGATCAGTGTATCAAGGTTGGCAAACGCTGGTATGGATTTCTATTTCACCTGAAATGATGCTTTAGTAATAATAGCCTAGTTGTTACTACTGGATTATCTGTTGTCGTATTGGTTGTAATGTTGCAATGTTTTATATCAAGGGTGGCCAACCATCCTCCAGGAGAGCTACTAGGTGTGCAGGCTTTTGTTCCAGCAACATTCTAACACAACACATTCTAAAACTTAGCTGCCCACAAGGACCTTGGTAAGCAGACTCAGGAGTGTTTCAGGGCTTTATCAAAAGCCTGCACACCCAGTAGCTCTCCAGATGGAGTGTTGACTACATGTGCTTTATAAATATAATTCCTTTGTTATTACAATTCATTCTTAATTAACAGTCATCTTTTTTCTATAGTATTTTTAATGACAGTACTGTATGTCAATAGGTTTTATTGGTTTAAACTAATTTTCATTGTTTCAGTTACCACAGGACCATAGTCTCAATCAAAAAACCTGTGGTACTTCTAGGACCACATGATTACCAGAAATACATCTGGTATGGTTAGCCTCAAAAATATTTTCTCCCTGTATCATTTTAAATTGACAATGATAAGGGGTGCCTTGCACATGCCCATAAGGCCAGTAATGCCAACATTCTGTAAGCCTATGGCTGCGTTGGCGATGCATGCCATGTGACAAGCTGCAAAATGGGTACACATGGCTGATGTTCTGATAAAACAGATTGGAGAGCTTATAACTGGACAAAAAGGCAATGCTCATTTTAGAAACACAGACAAATTAGGGACAGATCCCCTTCCCCTCTTCATTGCAGGATTGTGATCTGTGATTCAACAATTAAAACAAGTTTAAACACTTCACTTCAAAGAATCAACACTTTTTTTCCCCCATAACATTTCAAAATGTACAAATAAGATAACTTGTTTGTATAGGTTGGACATCTTAGTCCAAAGAACAATACAGTAGCCAATTGAGTAGTAACAAGTAGTCTATCAATACTAAAGCATCATTCCAGGTGAACATTAAAAAAAGTCCACTCCTGCATTGGTCAACCTTGCTCCACTTATACCTGATCTACTGGGTGAGCAGACTTCTATTCCAGCCCAGTAATAGCACACTTGATTGTCAACTCATTAGGATTGATATGTTGAATCAGGTGAGTTAGTGCAGGGCTTGAACAGAAGCCTACAAACCTCCAGCAGCAGGGTTGGCCTGCTCCAATTGTGATAGGGCTATACATTGTGTGTGACTTTTAACTGTATACAACATTTGCGAACATAGGTACACATATAGTCCGTAGCCTAGTGGTTAGAGTGCTGGGCCAGTAACCGAAAGGTTGCTAGATCAAATCCCTGAGCTAAACAAGGTAGAGAATCTGTTGTTCTGCCCCTGAACAAGGTAGTTAACCCACTGTTCCTAGGGTGTCATTGTAAATAAGAATTTGTTCTTAACTGACTTGCCTAGTTAAATAAATAAAAATATTATCTTGGGACACTCATTGGGACCTTTTCGTCTGTGGACAGGCTTTTATGGATCACCGTATCTGAGGACAGAAAACATCACAAAGAAACAGGCTACCTCATAGAACAATTTGACAGCACTGAAAATGATGTTGCTATTATCTCCCTGTCCTAATAGTTGTCCTTATTAGAGACAACTGGATAATCTTTACATAAAGTCCTCCCACAAAATGACCTGTCCTAATCCTGTAGCCTACTGTCTCCCTTTTCTGACAGCTGTAGATGCAGTCTTTTCACCCCCTTCCATGGCTGGTATCTACAAATGCAAGGAGCTTGCTTGCGGGGTCCGGAATAATTGGATCCCTTGATAAAAATGACCAAAAAAGACTATAAAAAAATATTACAAATACTTTACTTAGCTATATTAAGCCATACACAAATAAACTTACTCAGAGAAAGAGATTTTGTTTCACAAGTAATAACAAACATTCTCTAAAAGTTAGGGCTCAAAATGATTGGATCACCTGTTCGACACTTTTTTATTAAATGTTTTATGTGGTTGGGGAACACTTTGGGAGTGATGTTAGACCATTCCTCCATACAGAATCTTTCTAGATCCTTGATATCCTTTATCTGCACTTATGGACTGCCTTCTTCAATTCAAACCACAGGTTTTCAATGGGGTTAAGTCCAGAGACAGAGATAGCCATTGCAATAAGTCGTTTTTTTTGGTAAATGAACCATTTCTTTGTAAATTTTGAGGGATGAGGAGAAGGTGCCTCTTGATTAATGCAGGATTGATATTTGACTAGGGGAGGGGTGAGGAGTGCGGACAAGGTGTGACACTCAACTAGTGCAGGGTTGATATTTGACTAGGGGAGGGGTGAGGGTGGAGGAGAGGGTGTGACACTCAACTAGTGCAGGTTTGATATTTGACTAGGGGAGGGGTGAGGAGTGAGGACAAAGTGTGACACTCAACTAGTGCAGGGTTGATACTTGACTAGGGGAGGGGTGAGGGTGGAGGAGAGGGTGTGACACTCAACTAGTGCAGGGTTTATATTTGACTAGGGGAGGGGTGAGGGTGGAGGAGAGGGTGTGACACTCGACTAGTGCAAGGTTGATACTTGACTGGGGGATGGGTGAGGCTGGAGGAGAGGGTGTGACACTCGACTAGTGCAGGGTTGATACTTGACTAGGGGAGGGGTGAGGAGTGAGGACAAGGTGTGACACTCAACTAGTGCAGGGTTGATATTTGCAGCAAGTGATGAACAAGTCAAGGCAGGGTCAGTTACATTGTAGTCAGGCATTTGACATAAGTATAAGAGTACAAGTTACATTGTAGCAAAGAGCTTGACTGCACCTTAGCCCACTAACACATATATGCATTAGAGTGAAATTGAGAACTATTATTTTATATGTTAGTATTAGTTTATGTCCAGTCAGATGCACTTTATTTCAGACCTTATCTACATTGATTTTGGGCTGTTGTTATGCCTTCTATGAGAAGAGTAGGATGAGAAGTCATAAAATATAGTTCCTTTTTCTCCCCAATTTCCTGATATCCAATTGGTAGTTACAGTCTTGTCCCATCTCCCGTACGGACTCGGGAGAGGCGAAGGTCGAGAGCCATGCGTCCTCCAAAACATGAGTCTGCCAAGCCGCATTGCTTCTTGACACACTGCTTGCTTAACCCGGAAGCCAGCCGCACCAATGGGTTGGAGAAAACACAGTACAACTGGCGACCGTGTCAGCGTGCATGTCCCCTGCCTGCCATAGGAATTGCTAGAGCACAATGGGACAAGAACATCCCGGCGAGCCAAACCCTCCCCTAACCCGGACGATGCTGGGCCAATTGTGTGTCTCCTCATTGGTCTCCTGGTCACAGCCAGCAGTGACACAGACCGGGATCAAACCTGAATCTGTAGAGATGCCTCAAGCATTGCAGTGCCTTAGACCGCTGTGCCACTCGGGAGGCACCAACCCAATGGGTTTTAAATAGGTTAGCCAGTCTCCTTTTTCCTCTGGTACAATATGTAAAGCATTTCAGGATGCTCATGTGTTGCAGTGCTGGACTAGAAGTGCTATATCAGGTCAATAGGCCTAACTGTCAAATTCAATGCTTTGTGATATCTCATAATATTGGTAAACAGGGTCCATGTAAATGCTTTCTGTTTGTATTTGTTTCCCCACTATGCATATAATATTTGCTACGTTGTGGTCAGAAGTAGTAGAATGGCACCCATTGGGCATCATCCCACTTCTGACATCAATGTAGCAAATGTAATACTGCAGTGTAATCTTTGCAAATAATTAATATCATGATGTTGTTATGTGTTTAATAACCAGGGCTACAACGTTGGGGTGAGTATCACCTACTGTAGTTCTACTGTATGTTGAGTTCACATTCAGCTGCATTGTGTTCCTCCAGTGGTGTGTCTGTTATAAATGTAAAATAAATGTACCTTTACTTTCAACACGCAGTTATGTTGACCATGTACTGTTGCTACAGTATATCCTCTCTGCATAACTGCATTGGAAGGAAACACACACACACTGAAGCGATAACCTGTTTTTTGCGAACTCATGTTTCTTTGACAAACACAATGCGGAACGCATGAGATGGAACATGGCAGTGTGTGTATGGTCCAGCACACCAAACACATTGCTTATTGATCTCATCGTGACAGAAACATCCCTGAGTCCAATACTGTTTTATTTGTAAGGCAGATGTTTTAATGCAAGCAGCTAAGGCTGTTCATTTCCGTGCCTACCCATCACCCTGCTCATGTATAAAGTGAACAAATAATGGATGAGGTGTCATTGAAGCAGTTAACCACATTTAACCTACACTTATATCTGAGCTGATTGTTTGGGGGACCATTTGACTGGGCAGATAATTCAGGCAGACCATTTGCAAGCGTTTATTTTCTCTCATTACAGGAATCGATAAAAAGCTTTTTGTTTAGGACTTTTATAGCTTACGTTGCTTAGGCTTACTCACTGACTGACAGCGATGCATACTGTCTGCAGTTGAAAAATAATGCATTTTCAATACAGTAAGAGGCCTGACTGTTCACTCAGTTTTATTTTGACAGAAACGTGTCGTAAGTTGCTTCTGAGAGGATAGCTGCAAGACCAGAATAACATGTGTTCTTTCCTATTCAAGTTCAAAATGAAGGTCAGGAATTGATTATGCATATTTATTAATCCCCACACACACTCCTCTGCCGATTCTGACCCACCCACTCACCAACATGGCTTTCCAATCACGGCATACTGTTTCTGATGACTCAGCTGAAGCTCTGCTTGAGATGGGATGTCACTCCTTCTGTAAGGTTGAGAGGTGGCTCAGTGTGTGAGCGCACAACAAGCTAGAGAACAATGATCTGAATATTATATTACAAATATTACTGTCTATATTTTATACCCTCTCATGAGGGTCATGGTGTGCAATCCAAGTGGCACCATGTACTCTCTATAGTGCACTACTTTTGACCAGGGCCTATAGAGTGCCATTTCCTGACCAGGGCCCAACGGGTACCATTTCCTGACCAGAGCCCAACGGGTGCCATTTCCTGACCAGGGCCCAAAGGGTGCCATTTCCTGACCAGGGCCCATAGGGTGCCATTTCTTGGCCAGGGCCCATAGAGTGCCATTTCCATACATGGCGGAAAGAAGACTCCTGTGCGAACATCTGATCTTGGACATTTGAATGCACATCTTATGAATATCCTTTGTATCATATGAACAACTAAGAAGCTTTATTTGTATGCCTAAAGGCACAGTAAGGTAAAGTACAAGTCAAAAGTTTGGACACACCTCATTCCAGGGTTGTTGTTTATTTTAAACCATTTTCTACATTGTAGAATAATAGCGAAGACATCAAAACCATGAAATAACATGTATGGAATCATGTAGTAACCAAAAAAGTATATTTTATATTTAAGATTCTTCAAAGTAGCCATCCTTTGCCTTGATGACAACATTGCCCACTCTTGCCATTCTCTCAACAAGCTTCATGAGGTAGTCAGCTGGAATGCATTTAGTTCGAATGAGCTTGTGTTTGAACATCATGGCAGAGTTCCTTTGAGTTTGCTGAGAGAGAAGTTGTTGCAGGGCGACACCTTAAACACATTTGTTAGAGCTTTTCGATACAGATTGCACGGTGCCTGTCAGTTTGCCAGTGAGAATCTGAAGAAGGCGCAAATGAAAGTTTGGTACAATCAACAGGCCCAAAGCCGCACTTTCGATGTGGGTGACACACGTACTGGTTTTGTTGCCTGTTCTGGGGTCACAAGCTTGTTTTTCAGGCCCTTACATCATAGCCACACCGGAGCGCAGAAAAGAAAACCTGGCTGTGTCATGTTGAAACCATACTTCACCCACTATGAACGGGCGGAGAAGTCGGTGGAACCGGTAGTGATGTTCTTCCTGTGGCCTCTGCTGTCACCGTTGACTATAATCTTCCTCAAGAGAATGAGGAAAGCCCAACACACCCTGTGTCTGTGAGGCGGCTGAGTAACTCAGAGATTTAAAAAACCTTGATGTCTTTGTGGCACACCTACCTCCGGAGGAAAAAGGTGATATCGTTGCACTACTTTTAGAATATCAGGGTTTATCCTCAGATGTGCCAACTCAGACTCACTAGAGCATGACATCGACATTGGTGACTCCGCCCCAATCAAACAACATGCCTATCGAGTGAATCATGAAAAGCGAGAGAAACTCAGCAGTGATGTGGAGTTCATGCTTGAGCACGGCATTGCACAACATGACATTTTCGCAGACAGCTCTAGCCAGCGACAGGCCACCAAAATCAGGGACATCTGGTCACCTTAGTTTACCATAGAGTGCATTAAATGGCTCTACTTTTACCTAGCTAGCCAGGTAGCATTATGGGGATTCCACATGGTCGTGGGAAGTGGGAAACTATGAAGTGGGAAGTTATAAATCCAACATGATTGTGTTCAAGTGCTTTTGAAGTCAGAACGATTATTCAACGAGAAATATATTAGGTAGCTTGATAAGCTAGCATACATCGCTACGAATAAAGTTAGCTAGCTTGATTAACATTGACAATATGGTCAAACTAGCTACATTATTCATATTGACAGCTAAGTTTATAATTGTCAAAAACGGATTTGTTGTCATCGTTTGGTTTAAAAGGTTAAAGGTCAGTGGTGAAACTTCACAACTCGGCAACTTGGGTCATAACATTTCCCACTTGTAATTCCGACTTGGAGTGTCGTTCAAGTGAAACTTCCCAGTCGGAACTATGACCTTCCGATAACTCCGATAACATGTGAACACCCCAGTAGTGTCCGCTGTCCAACCTCGAGACAAAATCAATGATGTTTTCACTTTGACTATTGCTGCGTTCACATGCTCGTCGGAGCTTCCTATTTCCTAGTTGTGATGTCGGAAATACAGCTTTGTTTCATTAATGTACTTTTTGGTTGTAACAATTCTTCAACCACTAAGATTTTAGCTTTATAAGCTGGCTAACATTGCTTATAATTTTTATTTTTTATTTTACCTTTATTTAACTAGGCAAGTTAGTTAAGAAAAAAATCTGTTCAGGGGCAGAACAACAGATTTGTACCTTGTCAGCTTGGCGATTTGAACTTTCAACCTTCCGGTTGCTAGTCCAACGCCCTAACCACTAGGCTACCCTGCCGTCCCAACAGGCTACCCTGCCGCCCCAACATTGCTTATAATAAATAGTTGTTTATAATAATATAGTTAGCTAGCTTGCTTAACATTGACAATATGGTGAAACAAGCTTCGTTACCCATGCTGTAGTTGTCAAACATGGACGTGTTGCCATCTTTTGGTTGAAAAGGTAAAAGATCAGTGGTGAAAAGTCACAACTCAGCAACTCGGGCAACTACATTTTCTCAGAGTTTCCCTCTTGTAATTCTGACTTGGAGGGTTGCTCAATTGACAGCATGTGAATGCAACACATTACCAGCTAGCTGTTTGAGAAACAGAAGGCCAGAATCCCGGAGTCAACTCTTCACTGTTGACGATGAGACTGGTGTTTTGCGGGTACTATTTTATGAAGCTGCCAGTTGAGGACTTGTGAGGCGTCTGTTCCTCAAACTAGACACTCTAATGTACTTGTCCTCTTGCTAAGTTGTGCACCGGGGCCTCCCACTCTTCTTTGTATTCTGGTTAGTGCCAGTTCGCGCTATTCTGTAAGGGAGTAGTACACAGCGTTGTATGAGATTTTCAGTTCCTTGGCAATTTCTCGCATGGAATAGCCTTAATTTCTCAGAACAAGAATAGACTGACGAGTTTCAGAAGAAAGTTATTTGTTTCCGGACATTTTGAGCCTGTAATCGAACCCACAAATGCTGATGCTCCAGATACTCAACTAGTCTAAAGAAGGCCAGTTGTATTGCTTCTTTAATCAGAACAACAGTTTTCAGCTGTGCTAACATAATTGCAAAAGGGTTTTTTAACTATCAATTAGCCTTTTAAAATGATAAACTTGGATTAGCTAACACAACTTGCCATTGGAACACAGGAGTGATGGCTGTTGATGTACGCCTATGTAGATATTCCATTAAAAATCTGCCGTTTCCAGCTACAATAGTGCTTTACATCATGAACTATGTGTACACTGTATTTCTAATCAATTTGATGTTATTTGAATGGACAAAAAATGTGCTTTTCTTTCAAAAACAATGACATTTTTAAGTGACCCCAAACTTTTGAACGGTAGTGTATATACTGTATTTTATGCCATCTACTGCACCTATGCCGCTCTGTCATCGCTCATCTATATATTGACACCATAGTACCCTCCAAGCTCGTCATCAAGCTCGAGACCCTGGGTCTCGACCCCGCCCTGTGCAACTGGGTACCGGACTTCCTGACGGGCCGCCCCCAGGTGGTGAGGGTAGGCAACAACATCTCCACCCCGCTGATCCTCAACACTGGGGCCCCACAAGGGTGCGTTCTGAGCCCTCTCCTGTACTCCCTGTTCACCCACGACTGCGTGGCCACGCACGCATCCAACTCAATCAAAGTTTGCAGACGACACAACAGTGGTAGGCTTGATTACCAACAACGACGAGACGGCCTACAGGGAGGAGGTGAGGGCCCTCGGAGTGTGGTGTCAGGAAAATAACCTCATACTCAACGTCAACAAAACTAAGGAGATGATTGTGGACTTCAGGAAACAGCAGAGGGAACACCCCCCTATCCACATCGATGGAACAGTAGTGGAGAGGGTAGTAAGTTTTAAGTTCCTCGGCATACACATCACAGACAAACTTGGTCCACTCACAAAGACAGCATCGTGAAGAAGGCGCAGCAGCGCCTCTTCAACCTCAGGAGGCTGAAGAAATTCGGCTTGTCACCAAAAGCACTCACAAACTTCTACAGATGCACAATCGAGAGCATCCTGGCGGGCTGTATCACCGCCTGGTACGGCAACTGCTCCGCCCACAACCGTAAGGCTCTCCAGAGGGTAGTGAGGTCTGCACAACGCATCACCGGGGGCAAACTACCTGCCCTCCAGGACACCTACACCACCCGATGTTACAGGAAGGCCATAAAGATCATCAAGGACAACAACCACCCGAGCCACTGCCTGTTCACCCCGCTATCATCCAGAAGGCGAGGTCAGTACAGGTGCATCAAAGCTGGGACCGAGAGACTGAAAAACAGCTTCTATCTCAAGGCCATCAGACTGTTAAACAGCCACCACTAACATTGAGTGGCTGCTGCCAACACACTGACTCAACTCCAGCCACTTTAATAATGGGCATTGATGGGAAATGATGTAAAATATATCACTAGCCACTTTAAACAATGCTACCTAATATAATGTTTACATACCCTACATTATTCATCTCATATGTATATACTGTACTCTATATCATCTACTGCATCCTTATGCAATACACGTATCACTAGCCATTTTAACTATGCCACTTTGTTTACTGTATCTTGCCTATGCTGCTCTGTACCATCACTCATTCATATATCTTTATGTACATATTCTTTATCCCCTTACACTGTGTATAAGACAGTAGTTTTGGAATTGTTAGTTAGATTAATTGTTGGTTATTACTGCATTGTCGGAACTAGAAGCACAAGCATTTCGCTACACTCGCATTAACATCTGCTAACCATGTGTATGTGACAAATAAAATTTGATTTGGGATTTGATTTTATATGTACATATTCTCATTCACCCCTTTAGATTTGTGTGTATTAGGTAGTTGTTGGGTAATTGTTAGATTACTTGTTAGATATTACTGCACTGTCGGAACTAGAAGCACAAGCATTTCGCTACACTTGCATTAACATGTATGTGACCAATACAATTTGATTTGATTTTATTTGAAAATATTAATGCCTGATATACATTTGGAAAAACATGTCAATCTTTTTGGAATACATTTTGTATAACAGGACACATTTAAATGTATTTTCTTTCCATTTTTCTTTATTTATTTTACCTTTATTTAACTAGGCAAGTCGGTTAAGAACAAATTCTTATTTTCAATGACGGCCAAGGAACAGTGGGTTAACTGCCTGTTCAGGGGTAGTGATACATCTGCAAACTACAATAAAGCACACTGGGCAAATACCCTGTTTGAATGGTTAATGCAGTGCAGGAAGTGGAACTCCCTAGTTAGAGCAGCAAGAGAGTGAGTGCACCACCCTCTCTAGATGATAAATGTCTTCCATCAAAGGGTAGAAACTAGAAACTAGAAATAAGCATGAATCTGTAGGATGTGGGATCGGGACACTAGTCTTACAAGCAGACTACACACACACACACACATCATCACAAGCAGCCAGATTAGAGTCTGTGTGCCCCGTGCTGACACAAAGCATTTTTTCTCAATCATTATACCCATGGTGGTTGTTCTGCTGGTTGTTGGAGGTGTCAGTGCTTGTTAGGGGGTAAACTGTGCAGTAGGAGTGTACAGAGAGGAAACAGTGTCTTTGAACTAGGCTGTGAAAGCACAACAAGGTCTTCCATATGTCTTTGAAATGGGGTGATTGAAGCCTGACAGAAGCTGTAGCTGTTGAATGTACTGGGATGGGATGTGATGTTCTTGGCCTCCCCTAGGCTACATAGCATTTCGTTTCATGGTACATATTGTAATTTATAAAAGGCAGAAGCTGTGGTTCTGAAGGTAACAGCCCCCTTCAGCCCCCTGGAAGCCTCTTCCCCAGAGCAAAAAATCTGTGTTCTGTGTGCTTGTTTCTTTACCTCGACATTATGCACACATTTTTGTGGTAACCCTCCCTTCACATTTCTCACTGTCAAGTCTTAATTATATATATTTTTCCCGGATACCTGTGTTTTGTTTCAATCAAAGCACATATTTTGCCTAGTGATGCCAGTGGTGTAAAGTACTCAATAAAAATACTATTAAAGTACTATTTAAGTAGTTTTTTGGGGTATCTGTACTTTACTATTTCTATTTTTAAAATGTTTTACTTTTACTCCACTACATTCCTAAAGAAGATAATGTATATTTTACTCCATACATTTTCCCTTACACCCAAAAGTAATCATTACATTTTAAGTGCTTAGCAGGACAGAAAATGGTCCAAGTCACAGACTTATCAAGATAAGAATCCCTGGTCATCCCTACTGCCTCTTATCTGGCAGACTCACTAAACACAAATGCTTTGTTTGTAAATTATGTCTGAGTGTTGGAGTGTGCCCCTGGCTATCCATACATTTAAAAACAGGAAAATTGTGCTGTCTGGTTTGCTTAATATAAGGAATTTTAAATTACTTTTACTTTTGATACTTAAGTACATTTAAAACCAAATAGTTTTAGACTTTTACTCAAGTAGTATTTTACTGGGTAACTTTCACTTTTACTTGAGTCATTTTCTAGTAAGGTATCTTTACTTTTACCCAAGTATGACAATTGGGTCACTCAGCATCCACCACTGAGTGGTGCACGCTGTTGAGTTTTGGCCGCATGAGAAAGAAATGCAACCAGTCAAACAATCATCCTAAAATCTCATCAGAAATGCGGTGGTGTTTTGCGTCTTGCAGCAATTAAGCAATAAGGCCCGAGGAGGTGTGGTATATGGCCAATATACCACGGCTAAGGTCTGTTCTTATGCACGATGCGATGCAGAGTGACTGGACACAGCCCTTAGCTTTGGTATATTGGCCAAATACCACAAACACCCAAGGTGCCTTATTGCTATTATAAACGAGTTACCAACGTAATTAGAGCAGTAAAAATACATTTCTATCATACCCGTGGTATACAGTCTGATATACCACAGCTGTCAGCCAATCAGCATTCAGGGCTTGAACCACCCAGTTTATAATGTTATATATACTATGCTATTATATTTGGTTCTGTTATGTACAATACTATCCATGTGGTCTTGAAAACATTGATTCAGCTTTAATCAAACTTAATTAAAAAGCACCATTCTCCATTCACCAGTGAAATTCGCAGGAGTAGCCTGTTCTCTGGGCAGCCGGAGGAATTAAACAGATGCCTTTTTTAAGGCAAATGCCCTTCAACAGTTCCATCTGAATTACCACTGCTTACTCTTTGGGATCAGGCTGGGTCATCTTATTACTGGAAGGCACATTTGACAACAACTTACTGTATGTAAAAGGGGCTTTATAAATACATTTGATTGATTGTTTGATCTCATTCTGAAATTAATTTGGCTGGTGTAAAGAACATTAGGAGTTCAAAGACATGCCACTGAAGCCAACTGAATGTCTACGGTTCTTTAGAAAATCTGAGATAGGCCTACTAATAGCAGTGAACATAAGTCTAATCAATAATAGATGGTATTTACTGGTTGGTGAGGGGTAGAGCCTAGAGGGGTAGAAACGTGTTCAGGGAGTTGTCTGTCTTCCCACTTAAACACACACACACACACACACACACACACACACACACACACACACACACACACACACACACACACACACACACACACACACACACACACACACACACACACACACACACACACACACACACACACACACACACACACAGCTTGTGTGTGTGACAGGATCCATAACCTGCCCTGAAAACCATCAAGCGATGTGGGATGAAGTGTCATCTCTCTTCCAGACACTTTTCAGAAGTTTCATCTCTACAGGGAACTGTCATCATCAACTTACTCTCCATCTTTTTGTTCCTCTCTCCCTTCTGTCCATCATGTGGTTTCCTGACACTCTGGTCAGGTCCATCAGATCTCTGCCCAAATCAGAAGCTCATTTCCTGGCTCTCAGCTCAGCAGGTGAGGGGCTCTAAGGCTCGGCCCCAGACCCCTTCCTCGGCTCCTCCACGACAGGCTTTATCCTAGGCCACCTGGGTGGTGTCTTAGCCCCAGGCCCTGGGTCCATCTGGGCCCTCTCAGCTCAGTTCACTGCTCTCCCCCTCTGTTCCCTGTTCAGAACACAAAGAAAAGAGACACCTTACCACACACACACACACACACACACACACACACACACACACACACACACACACACACACACACACACACACACACACACACACACACACACACACACAGAGCACGCCCATGCATGAACACACAGAGAGAGACACACACACACACACACACACACACACACACACACACACACACACACACACACACACACACACACACACACACACACACACACACACACACACATACTTTTGTTCTTCCTCTCAAGTACATATCTGTGTGTCTAAACAGAGGCCTAAAGGCACATGGTGACCTTGAAGAAGAGAATCATTCTTTAAACAGATTTAATATATAGCAATAAAATAGAATATGTAGTTGGATACACTATAGCCCAGTGATAGAGTATTGAGAGGAGGTCATACAGTGCCTCAAAGCGTTTTACCCAGTAGAGTCTTGATATTGACTTTACTTAAGGAATTAATTTGATCTTTGTAATATAACCTAACAATTTCATGATACAATGTTTGAATTGCTGATACATGCACCAGTTCCTTCATTGACTTTGTAATTAGTTGTCCTTGGAGCTTTGACTGTATTGTCTAATATATTTCCAAGATAAATCACAGACCATGGCTATATCTTATACTCTTTACAAAGTAAACATACTGTAATCATGGAGCAAAGACAAATATATGAATATCCAAAATATTTCTCATAATAAAAAAATCTGATATGCTAATAAAGAAATTCCAATTAGCTTGCTTGGTTTATTCTTTTAATCAATTCAATTTTTCAGTTTTTGATATGTTAAAAAAGTTTGAAATATCCAATAAATGTCGTTCCACTTCATGATTGTGTCCCACTTGTTGTTGATTCTTCACAAAAAAATACAGTTTTATATCTTTATGTTTGAAGCCTGAAATGTGGCAAAAGGTTGCAAAGTTCAAGGGGGCCGAATACTTTCGCAAGGCACTGTAATAGAATTGGTTGTGCGACCCTTTACAAGATGAAATGTTATCACAGCGATCTCCCCTCTGCCTGCCACGGAGCAGATGTTGGGTCTCAGAAAGTAATCACTCATCGACTCTCCCTGTCCCTCAGTCAATCACAATTACCTGGATTTCTATAGGCCAGGGTCCCGTAGCCACAAAGTGTCTCAGAGTAGGAGTGCTGATCAGGGTTCAGGTCCGTGCTTGTCCATGTAATGTTATTCATTATGATCTAAAATGCTAAACTGATCATATATCAGCACCTACTCTGAGACCCAGAGCTCTATGTACTCTATGTACCACTGCTGGGTCCTAGATCCGACTGTATGGATCAATACTCACCTCCATGGTTGCTGGTGTTTCATATAGGAGCCTCGTCAATACCTTTGATCAGGGACTGGCCTAGTCTGGGATGAGAGAGGCTACTAGTAAATCACTGATGCCTCAATTTCGTGTAGCACCCTGTCATGTAATGGTTGGTGGTGGTCCACATTGTATGAGACATTTGGATTCTTATGCTCATTATAGTGTCAAAGGGAAGCACAGTAGACATACAGTACCAGTTAAAAGTTTGGACACATCTACTCATTCAAGGGTTTTTCTTTATTTTGACTATTTTCTACATTGTAGAATAATAGTGAAGACATCAAAACTATGAAATAACACATATGGAATCATGCAGTAACCAAAAAAGTAGCCACCTTTCGCCTTGAGGACAGCTGTGCACACTCTTGGCATTCTCTCAACAAGCTCCGTGAGGTGGTCACCTGGAATGCATTTCAATTAACAGGTGTGCCTTGTTAAAAGTTAATTTGTGGAATTTCTTCCTTCTTAATGCGTTTGAACCAGTCAGTTGTGTTGTGACAAGGAAGGGGTGGTATACAGAAGATAGCACTATTTGGTAAAATACCAAGTCTATATTATGGCAACAACAGCTCAAATAAGCAAAGAGAAACAACAGTCCATCATTACTTCAAGTGATGAAGGTCCATCAAGCGCTAAGATGAAAGATTAAACCGGCTCTCATGAGGACCGCCAGAGGAAAGGATGACCCAGACTTACCTCTGCTGCAGAGGATAAGTTCATTAGAGTTACCAGCCTCAGATATTACAGCCAAAATAAAAGTTACAGACACATTTCAACATCAACTGTTCAGAGGAGACTGTGTGAACCAGGCCTTCATGGTCGAATTGTTGCAAAAAAAAACCCTACTAAAGGACACCAATAAGAAGAGTCCAAATTTGACATTTTTGGTTCTTTGTGAGACACAGAGTAGGTGAACGGATCTCTGCATGTGTGGTTCCCACCATGAAGCATGGAGGAGGAGGTGTGATGGTGTGAGGGTGCTTTGCTGGTGACACTGTCTGGGATTTATTTGGAATTCAAGGCACACTTAACCAGCATGGTTACCACAGTATTCTGCAGCGATACGCCATCCCATCTGGTTTGCGTTTAGTGGGACTATCATTTGTTTTTCAACAGGACAATGACCCAACACACCTCCAGGCTGTGTAAGGGCTATTTGACCAAGAAGGAGAGTGATGGAGTGCTGCATCAGGTGACCTGGCCTCTACAATCACCTTATCTCAACCCAATTGAGATGGTTTGGGATGAGTTGGACCGAAGAGGGAAGGGAAAGCAGCCAACAAGTGCTCAGCATATGTGTGAACTCTTTCAAGACTGTTGGAAAAGCATTCCAGGTGAAGCTGGTTGAGAGAATACCAAGAGTGTTCAAAGCTGTCATCAACGCAAAGGGTGGCTACTTTGAAGAATCTAAAATCTAAAATATATTTGGATTTGTTTCACACTTTTTTGTGTTATTTCATAGTTTTGATGTCTTAACTACTATTGTATAATTTAGAACATGGTAAAAATAAAGAAAAACCCTTGAATGAGTAGGTGTGTCCAAACTTTTGACTGGTACTGTATATACATACAAAAGAAGTGTCACATTACTCGCTTGCTAACTACATAGTTAATAAAATCCACTTGTTTTTTCATTTCAGCCTCTCCTGATGAACAACAGGATGTACTGTAGGCTGTAATCATAGAGCCGACTAAAGATGATTGCTGAAATTTCAGGAAAGTTGTGTTGTGAATCACCGTTTGTTTCATTTTAGATTACAGTGAAGGACATTAACTAGGTCCATAGTAGCTTTCTATGACTTATTTAAAATAGATACGTAGTATTCGAAAGTATAAACCTAATATTTCTTTACATTCAACTGAAATCACACACAATCACCTCGATAATCTTGTTTTTGTCCTATTTAGATTCAAATATTATAACCATTCAATGGCAGTTTTAGGCAACAGTCTGTCATACTAGTTGAAGAAGGATCACTTTCAGCACGTGGCTAAACAAGATTATTTTTTGCAGATCAATTTAACAAACGCACTTTAATTGTGTGGTGTAGAAATATAATATCCCCACCACATTGTTTCCCACCAGTGAATAGTTAATAACTGTCCATACAAATGAGCACCAACCTCAAATCAAATCAGTGTCATTATAGCTAGGGATAGATATATCTCAACTTGAATATACTGTGCAGTACGTTACGTATACACCTATAAAATCACATACAATAATCATATGTTGCAGTGCTTTGCATAGCCATGAAACACGCAACTGGATATTCAAGTTGCTTTATTCTAAATAATAAATAGAGGGAAATGGTTGTTTGATGTATTTTAATTAAGTTTATATTTGTAGCATGTTGCATTTATTAATTCATTAGCATATAAAGGGGGTGGGTGGGGGGGGACTTTTGCTGTTTTGTGATTGCAGCCTTGTGCCTCCGTTGAGGTTCAGATAATTGATCATTAAGGGTGTGGCTTGATGTTGCCCAGTGTATAAAAGGTCACTTTTTTGGGATCCCCTTTGCCATGTGAAGTTTGGAGTGCCTTGGGAGAACGGGAGCAGTGCTGCAGGTTTTAACAGAAGTACGCATGAAAACTATGAAAGAATTGTAAGCCTAAATCTAAGCTAAATTCAATTCTTTGCTGGGTAGTAAAGACAAACAGAAATATCACTTGTGGAAACACCAAACCTTACAGTGTGAGATTTCAGTGTTCTATTTTGGAAGTGTTCTCTGTGCAAACAGAAGCAATCCGCCATTACAGATCTACACACACTCAAGAGCTATGATGAAACATTACAGGAATAACCTGCAACATTGCACATTAGGACACTGTGTGTGTGAGTCTCTCTCTCTCTGTGCGCGTGTGCGTGTGTGTGTGTGTGTGTGTGTGTGTGTGTGTGTGTGTGTGTGTGTGTGTGTGTGTGTGTGTGTGTGTGTGTGTGTGTGCGTGCGTGCGTGTGTGTGTGTGTTTGCGCAAACACGTGTCAAACATGTATTTTGCCCTTTTCTCCACTGTCGTATTTGAATATGGGAAAGCCATCTTCAGGGTAGCGATATTGTCCTCTGACATCAGAGTATGTGTCACATACATGTTAGAAATAATATCCCTTTCCTCAATCTGTCTTTCATCTCCATCATTTCACAAGCTTCTCAGACTCCACCTGCACACTGGACCAGGCAGATACCACAAAACCTCCAAAACACTGACCACGATGATATTCATTAAAACACAAGTAGCTCAATTGTAGCTCCGCTGCGCCTGGGAAGAAGGGTATAGCCCAGCCGAGCTACTGTACCTACTGCAAAATGAAGTATTATTGTTAATTGCAGGTCAGTGTGAAATGTGTGTCAGCTGCCATAACTGCTTATTAATTTGCCAGCTTGGGAAAAAAGTGTGTGGTCACACACGCACGCACGCACGCACGCACGCACGCACGCACACACACACACACACACACACACACACACACACACACACACACACACACACACACACACACACACACACACACACACACACACACACACACACACACACACACACCATCTGTTTGTATTTAACCTGCTAGTGAGAGCTGTGCTGCTCGGCCACGGTCCCATTATGACCGACGGTGTGTGGTTTTAATTAACACTTATGTATGCAACAAGAGGGAGGCAGAAACTTTTATGGCGATGTGAGACGTTATCCTTTTTCTTCTGATAGATTTGATAAAGAACGATACTCAGTTATTTTTCTGCAGCCACCAGCATGATGACGAGTAGGCACTTGTTAACAGGTGTGAACCATTGTCTTCCCACAGGTGGTGTCACTCGTGCACGAGGCTCGTCCCTCAACCAACAGTGCAGGCAGATCTTTCGCACGACCACACTCATGATTAACAAATAGCAGTTTTTCTTTACCTGCGATTGATTGTAGTGGGCATACGTTCCCTCTAATACCTGCTCATGGACAGTCGTATTAGTGACTGTGCCAACGGGGACTCAAACCAATCTGATATGTTTGTAGAATAGATCATCCCTCTCCTTGTCAATGCACGCACCATCAGAGCAGACGTCTCATTAAATCCCTCCCACTGAATTCCTCCACCAGGTCAGCTCAAGAGTCACTCTTTGATCCAGAAAATGCTCACACATTACATGACAGCCTGGATGTACTGGAGTAAAGGTGACACCTGGAGCACTCGGTGCTGCAGTGAAACCCCATTCATAGGCAGGCTACATCCCAAATGTGCACCCTATTCCCTATGTAGTGCACTCCTCTTCTTCTTTTTTTTTTTTACCGTGGCCCATAGGGAATAGGATACCATTTGAGACGTAGCCATAGCCACGAGAGGCTGAGTGGTGCTGTCCTGTAGACTGCAGTGGGGAGGTGCAGTGTACTCACTGCAGTGTGTACGTTTCGAGGGTTGTTGGTGACTCCTAGTGCTTAGGAAGTACAGTAGACCCGTCCATCTACTACAGGAGAGTAGCTCACCCTACTCAATACATGAGTAGGGTCAAAGGGACAAGCTACACTTGAGTCATATAGCTAATGTGCCATGTGTCCAGAGAGTGGGTTGGTTGAATTACAGAGAGAATCATTATGTCTGAGTGGTGCTGGCGATACACAGGAGAGTAACCTCTGTCAAATCAAAGAAAAAAAGGCATGCATTCTAAGTACGCACCATATCAGAACTCTGTGTATCAGAAATGGAGCACAATGTCTGATTTACGCTTCAGCATACCTCGCACTCAGCAAAAGAAATATATAAACATAGGTTGCTGCAGTATTCTTTGAATAACATGTTTATTAGTCATGTTTAATGTTCCAAATACAGTAATGGACTCAACAAATGCAAGAAGAAAAATACACATTTTTACAGAAACATTTCAATCTGACCACGCATTACTAACACAGTACAATTCATGAACAGATTTAAAACAAACACCAACTGAACAAAACAAAAACACACCAAGTGAAGAGGATACAAGTCTCATCCATCAACATATTTGTCATGCTTTCCGTTCAAAAATGCAATATTAATGCTGACGTTTCCTTAAATGATTAGCGTGATTTCTGAACACAAAATGCAATGAGGGGTTTGGTGGTAGCAGATGACAACTACACTATATACAGTATAATATCAAGCACACAGCCATGCAATCTCCATAGGAAACATTATCAGTAGAATGGCCTGACTGAAGAGCACAGTGACTTTCAACGTGGCACCGTCATAGGATTCTACCTTCCTAACAAGTTCAAATTTCTGCCCTGCTCGAGCTGTCCTGGTCAACTGTAAGTGCTGTTATTGTGAAGTGGAACCATCTAGGAGAAACAACGGCTCAGATGTGAAGTGATCGGCCACATAAGCTCACAGAACTGGAACGGAGAGTGCTGAAGCAAGTAGCGCGTAAAAATGGTTTGTCCTCAGTTGCTACACTCACTACCGAGTTCCAAACTGCCTCTGGAAGCAACATCAGCAGAATAAATGTTAGTTGGGATCTTCATGAAATGGGTTTCCATGGTCAAGCAGCCTCACAAAAGCTTAAGATCACCATGTGCAAGCCAGGCAACTACTGCAGTGGTGTAAAGCTCACCACCATTGGACTCTGGAGCAGTGGAAACGTGTTCTCTGGAGTGACAAATCACTAGGGCTGATTTCATGGTTCGGGTTAGGCCCCTTAATTCCAGTGAAGGGAAATCTTAGCGCTACTGAGAACAATGACATTCTAGATGATCCTTTGCTTCCAACTTTGTGGCAACAGTTTGGGGAAGGCCCTTTCCTGTTTCAGCATGACAATGCCCCTGTGCACAAAGTGAGGTCCATACAGAAATGGTTTGTCAAGATCAGGTTGGAAGAACTTGACTGGCTTGCACAGGGCCCTGACCTCAACCCCATCAAACACCTTTGGGATGAATTGGAACGCCGACTGCGAGCCAGACCGAATCGCCCAACATCAGTGCCCAACCTCACTAATGCTCTTGTGGCTGAATGCAAGAAGGTCCCCGTAGCAAGAAGGTTCCAACATCTAGTGGAAAGCCTTCCCAGAAGAGTGGTGGCTGTTATGGCAGCAAAAGAGGGATCAATTTAATTTTATTGCCCATGATTTTGGAATGAGATGTTCGACGAGCATGTAGTGCATATTCACACCTCCAGTGAGTGGCCTGGCTGGTGTCTAGGGACTCTACACACTCTCAGAAAAAAATATTATTTGGCTGTCCCCATAGGAGAACCCATTTTGGTTCCAGGTAGCTCTTTTTGGTTCTAGGTAGAACCCTTTTGTGTTCCTTGTAGAACCCTCTGTGGAAAGGGGTCTACATGGAACCTAAAATGGCTCTTCGAAGTGTTCTCCTATGGGGACATCCGAAGAACCCTTTTAGGTTCTAGATGGCACCTTTTTTCTAAGAGTGTAGGTGGCTTTTCCAAGGCCAAGTGGCCTGGCTGGTGTCTAGGGACTTTACAGATGGCTTCTCTAAGGCAAGTGGCCTGGCTGGTGTCTAGGGACTTTACAGATGGCTTCTCTAAGGCAAGTGGCCTGGCTGGTGTCTAGGGGCTTTACAGATTGCTTCTCTAAGGCCAAGTGGCCTGGCTGGTGTCTAGGGACTTTACAGATGGCTTCTCTAAGGCCAAGTGGCCTGGATGGTGTCTAGGGACTTTACAGATGGCTTCTCTAAGGCAAGTGGCCTGGCTGGTGTCTAGGTGCTTTACAGATTGCTTCTCTAAGGCCAAGTGGCTTGGCTGGTGTCTAAGGACTTTACAGATGGCTTCTCTAAGGCAAGTGGCCTGGCTGGTGTCTAAGGACTTTACAGATGGCTTCTCTAAGGCCAAGTCCTGTTGCAAAAAGAAAGCAAACCTAACAAAACAAAGCACCAAAGCTGATGCACAAGCTAACCTGCAATGACTCACCAACTCTGTTCATTAAACGTTAGATCAACACCAAGCAATATCTAATTTCAACTATCAGATTTGAGGCACACATGGAAATGTATGTACTTCGGGCCAGACCAGTTAACACACTCTAGCAGACCAGCTGAAAAATATTTTTGTCTTTTCACAGGATTAATAGGAATGATTATGTTCACCGCATGACATCATTTATTGTGATGGAAAAATTTATAATTCAAATAGAAATGATTGGGGAAAATATCTAAGCAACAGCACAGGTAGTGTGAGTGGTAAGATGATGACTTGTTATGAGATGCAAAACATTACACTAATCAGATACCAAATTTGCCACTTCAGATACAAATGTGTCACCAAGCAAGGAGGGCTATGTGTAGCTAAGTGTAACCCCATGTAGCAACCACAGAATGTTTGTTTTTAGTGACAACTGTGGTTTTACCATGATGGAGCACTCTGGACCAATTGGGAACGAGGGCTAAGAACTTTGCTCTACACTCAAAGATTCTCTCAGGAGAAAAAAGTGGCGTGTTGAATATGAAATTCGCCATCAACTGCTTCCATCTTTTCTACCTCCCTCTACTTTCCCTGAGACAACCCCGTCATGCCGCTGGTCCTCCCCTCTTCCCCTCCTCCTCTCTTCTGCGCCTTCCTTCGCTCCACTGTGTTAGAAGAGTGGGGGGGTTGATGCTAGACAATTAGACCACCTTCTCCTTGTTAGCCATGCGTCCAGAGTGACGCAGGTTCTCCCCGCTCTGTTGTCATCATGGGAGATGATTGCTGAAACGGGCCATTAACACCCACTGGTCTCCTCTACCTCTTCCACAGAGTAGCCAAGCATCTCAGCATTTGACCTACGGGCCCTGGGTTTACACATTTTATATGTATCTAATATATCTTTCTTCCTTTTTTAAAAGATTGACATTGTAATAAACGGACGAATGCATTAACCGTAAATGTATATTAATTACATCTTATACAAGATTGAAGCATTATTAATGTTGGGTTTATGAGGGTTATTGCCTTTGTTTTTAATCATCTTTTGGAATATTTATTTGAATTGAGTGCGGCGAGAAAGGTTTTTTATTTGAGCTGCTCTCCGAAGAATATTAGTCACAAGAGTTTGTGAAGTGGGGTGCGATAAAGAACTTGAGAGAGCGCAATTGCGTTTCAGGAACGGGATGAAGGGGTGTCCACTGAGGATCGGACTCCCCCATTCAATCTGTGCAATCTCCAATAGGCTACACTGAGAAATAAATTGCTTTTTAAATAGATTGCTTAGCTCCTATCGGGGAGCCACTGATGTGGATACATTTCATGTCGCCTGTATTTAAACGAGCTGCAGTGAATTTGATAGTGCCCCATTATTAAAGATACTGGTAAGTAAGACTACTTGTTCTGTTGCTCCTCTTGACACCTGAAATGAATCCCCATGAAATAAAAGGGGAAATATTACCCTCCCGTAAATAAAATAAAATACACTTCAAAATGTTCAGAGAGAAAAGTGTGTCTGTGAGAAGAGTATGGGTTATTAATTTAATGGTATTTGGCCTATAAGCTCAGCTCTGTGTTTTATCAGAGTAAATAGACCTCAGGATAATATCTGAATATATGCCTGCACTCGCTGTCTCCGTCTCTGTGAGAGGCACAGGCAGGCAAACGGAAATGCAGCACATTTCTAATTGATTAATACTGCAGATCTTGTTTGAGGAAACCACATTATGTTCCTGGAGGAAAGAGGTTGGGGAGTCGTTAGCATAATGCACTAGACCGGAGGGAGAAAAAAGGAAAGAAGAAAAAGATGTCTAAAGATCCTTTTCAGGATATGATTATACAATGACCATCATTATTTTCGTATCTTATATAATCCATTAAATATTGCCTCTGCCTTTAGAGCCATAACAATTGTAGACAATCCAATGAAATGACTATAGGTCCTCAGTCTTATATAGTATATCCACCTGTAATGAAAATGCATATTTAATTAGAGGGAAGCCTTGTTCAGATGAACCACCACTGTTTCCTGTCATTAAAGTCCATATCCTTAATAGTGTGTTAAATAAATAATGAGAGAGAGAGAGAGAGAGAGAAAGGGAGGCCTGGCTAAAAACAGGCCTGACTAATATCTAGGTGGGTCCCATCGTCAAACCGTCAACTCTGCAGAAATAGTATGGACAGGACATTTTAGAGACAGAGAAACTCAATACAGTTCCCATTATTTAGCATCCAAATGAACTAGATCTCACACTTACCTAAATCACTAATGTTTGTTCTATGAATTTAATCTGACAACAGAATTCCAATAGTTAATGTGCAATGGTAATATAATATACCTCTGTACTTTACATTTTTTATTTATTTTACCTTTATTTTACTAGGCAAGTCAGTTAAGAACAAATTCTTATTTTCAATGATGGCCTAGGAACAGTGGGTTAACTGCCTGTTCAGGGGCAGAATGACAGATTTGTACCTTGGGGATTCGAACTTGCAAACCTTTCAGTTACTAGTCCAACGCTCTAACCACTAGGCTACCCTGCCGTACAATACATCCCTTACCGTAATATAACGCATCCCTGATCATAATATAATACATCCCTGATCATAATTTAATACATGCTGATCATAAAACAATACATCCCTGATCATAATATAATACATCCCTGATCATAATACAATAAATCCCTGATCATAATATAATACATCCCTGATCATAATATAATATATCCCTGATCATAATACAATAAATCCCTGATCCTAATACAATAAATCCCTGATCATAATACAATATATCCCTGATCATAATACAATAAATCCCTGATCATAATACAATACATCCCTGATCATAATACAATAAATCCCTGATCATAATACAATAAATCCCTGATCATAATACAATAAATCCCTGATCATAATACAATAAATCCCTGATCATAATACAATAAATCCCTGATCATAATACAATAAATCCCTGATCATAATACAATAAATCCCTGATCATAATACAATATATCCCTGATCATAATACAATAAATCCCTGATCATAATACAATACATCCCTGATCATAATACAATAAATCCCTGATCATAATACAATAAATCCCTGATCATAATACAATAAATCCCTGATCATAATACAATATATCCCTGATCATAATACAATAAATCCCTGATCATAATATAATACATCCCTGACCATAATATAATACATCCCTGACCATAATATAATACATCCCTGACCACAATATAATACATCCCTGACCATAATACAATACATCCCTGATTATAATACAATACATCCCTGATCATACCATCAAATCTATCTTTGGGTATTTCGCATGTAAGATTGTTAGGGCCCTAGAAATAATTAAATGTTTGGCCCCATTCCCTTTCTGGGAAGGTGTGTACTGGTTAGAGCCCTAGAAAGCATTAAGCGTTTGGCCCTAGTGTAAGGTGTGTACTGGTTAGAGCCCTAGAAAGCATTAAGCGTTTGGCCCTAGTGTAAGGTGTGTACTGGTTAGAGCCCTAGAAAGCATTAAGCGTTTGGCCCTAGTGTAAGGTGTGTACTGGTTAGAGCCCTAGAAAGCATTAAGCGTTTGGCCCTAGTGTAAGGTGTGTACTGGTTAGAGCCCTAGAAAGAATGAAGCGTTTGGCCCTAGTGTAAGGTGTGTACCGGTTAGAGCCCTAGAAAGCATTAAGCGTTTGGCCCTAGTGTAAGGTGTGTACTGGTTAGAGCCCTAGAAAGAATGAAGCATTTGGCCCTAGTGTAAGGTGTGTACCGGTTAGAGCCCTAGAAAGCATTAAGCGTTTGGCCCTAGTGTAAGGTGTGTACCGGTTAGAGCCCTAGAAAGCATTAAGCGTTTGGCCCTAGTGTAAGGTGTGTACCGGTTAGAGCCCTAGAAAGCATTAAGCGTTTGGCCCTAGTGTAAGGTGTGTACCGGTTAGAGCCCTAGAAAGCATTAAGCGTTTGGCCCTAGTGTAAGGTGTGTACCGGTTAGAGCCCTAGAAAGCATTAAGCGTTTGGCCCTAGTGTAAGGTGTGTACCGGTTAGAGCCCTAGAAAGCATTAAGCGTTTGGCCCTAGTGTAAGGTGTGCATTACCGGTTAGAGCCCTAGAAAGCATTAAGCGTTTGGCCCTAGTGTAAGGTGTGTACCGGTTAGAGCCCTAGAAAGCATTAAGCGTTTGGCCCTAGTGTAAGGTGTGTACTGGTTAGAGCCCTAGAAAGCATTAAGCGTTTGGCCCTAGTGTAAGGTGTGTACCGGTTAGAGCCCTAGAAAGCATTAAGCGTTTGGCCCTAGTGTAAGGTGTGTACTGGTTAGAGCCCTAGAAAGAATGAAGCGTTTGGCCCTAGTGTAAGGTGTGTACCGGTTAGAGCCCTAGAAAGCATTAAGCGTTTGGCCCTAGTGTAAGGTGTGTACTGGTTAGGGCCCTAGAAAGCATTACGCGTTTGGCTCTAATGTAAGGTGTGTACTGGTTAGGGCCCTAGAAAGCATTACGCGTTTGGCTCTAATGTAAGGTGTGTACTCCAGTTACCCTGCTTTAACAGGATTACAACAGATAAAACATACTAAGATGCCCTGCGGCTGGGGGCAGAAATGAAATAGGATGTAATAAGGTAATCTGGTGACTGGTGATAAGAGGATCTAAACAGAATAGCAGCCAACAATAGATCAGCTATCACTGAACAGGGAGCAGAGATGGGCTCTGTCTGAAGGACTGCAAGACAGCCCTGGGTTGATGTGATGTCAAGAATGTACATGAACAATGTTGTGTATCTTTTGTGAAATTTTATTTATAGAATAAGGCACTTTTACAATACATGGGTCATTGGCATTGTCGTTTACATTGCAGCTGTGTTTGTGTAATACATTTTATCACTAAAATAATGATACGCTCTGAATGAAACACACCTAAATGAAAGAGGAAATCATGCAAACTATCAGATAGCGATTGGATGTAATGTCATTGGATTTCCAATGTATATTACTGTAACATATTTAGTGAATTTAAAGGATGTTAATACATTAGTTATAATAACAAATGTAGTCGTACTTAAAGATGTATAAACGTCAAATTTGTGTGCAAAGTATACTTTGTAGGAGAGCAGAACATTGCTAGAATATAAAGGGATCCATTTATAATACTATTCTTGTAAAATAAGATGTGTGCAATACATGTCATGCTCAATTCACTGAATCTAGACATTTGACTATTGGCTCTGACATTCTTACTGTCTATCGGGATAATTGACATTGTCTACTAGTAATGTAATGTAAACGTGACAAGAGAAAATCCAAAAAGCAGGCATAGGCAACGAATGGTTCAGCAGCTGAATTGATCAGGACCACACCACGTGATCATGGTTAGGTAAAGAATGGTTCAGCAGCTGAATTGATCAGGACCACACCACGTGATCATGGTTAGGTAAAGAATGGTTCAGCAGCTGAATTGATCAGGACCACACCACGTGATCATGGTTAGGTAAAGAATGGTTCAGCAGCTGAATGGATCAGGACCACACCACGTGATCATGGTTAGGTAAAGAATGTTTCAGCAGCTGAATTGATCAGGACTACACCACGTGATCATGGTTAGGTAAAGAATGGTTCAGCAGCTGAATTGATCAGGACTACACCACGTGATCATGGTTAGGTAAAGAATGGTTCAGCAGCTGAATGGATCAGGACCACACCACATGGTTAGGTAAAGAATGGTTGAGCAGCAAGGGCCTGGTTTGTTTCAAAACAGAAAATACAGAGATTCATTGAAGCACAACAAATTAGACGTATGTCTAACCCCCCTCGGAAATAATTTAGATCCAATACAGAAGGTGATATCCAAAGTACATTCTGATATGATCTTTATCAGATATGTAGTTTCCATAGTGGTGAAATATGGGGTCAACCAAGCTTCTGGTGTTTCTTTCTTATCAAGCGAGCCAAGCAGTTAACATATAATTGTATTCATTTAAATATTTGAAATGGTATTAGTACAGCTAGTTTAATTAATTTGTATGATAGACCAGTTGTTTAGCTGTTGATTTTTTCATTATTCTTAAAAGACAAAGAATGCTTGTAAAAAAAAAAAAACTAAAACCTTTTGAATATTAAATACCATACATTTATTTTTTTATGACATTTAATAGACATGAAAAAAAAATTCTGGAGGGGAATCTTGAGTGAGGCTCTATAAGTTAAGTAGTTTCTATAATGGTGTTTAAATGGATTTTACATGGGTGTTAGGGTTCAGAATGCACCCTGCATCCGACCAGGGGGACTGACTGATACATATTCATGGCATATAACATACATATGATAACATGGAAAACCCAGTTATGGTCTATTTGAGCCTGTGGTAATTGTTATCGAGACCCACTCTCCTCCAATGCATAAATTGAGCTCTCGCTAGAGCGGTGGACATTTTGTTGTCTGGGCTCCGGTGTGGCAGCTCTTTCGTGTGGAAAACCCAACGCGATAAATGTCATTTCAAAATCAATTTGCATAAAAAAAGGAGAAGGAGGAAAAGAGTGCTTGGTCTGGACGACTGATAATAAATAGACTCGAGAGATTTGCATGAGAGAGGACCAGGGCCATGCAGTCTAACCTCTGCTATAACTGCACAACAACACTATCCGGTTGTATCAGAAGCCTATGAAATACACACTCACTGTAGCATATCTACCACACAACACAAATACATAATGCAGCATGAATATATGCAAATACACTTTCATATACTGGACATGATAATGGTCAAATAAACATGTGACATCTGAAACATTTGTGACAAAACGACAACAACACAGTATAAACAATTATGAAAAAGGGTGGGGAGGGGGGCGGTTAAATATAAAAAAAAACTGCAGACGAGAGTGGTTGGTCGACACTATCTCAAGACTGGACAGCACAATCATCACTGAAACAGATAGGCAGCCGGCAGTGCTCTGTCTCCTTGCTTGATAAATGGGCCTGGATGTCAGTCAGTCTCTACGGTTTGTGTTTCGGTGTGCCAACTCCTCAGTATTAAAAGGAAACAGGTAAGGGTGCACTTTGAGCTGCTTCGATCTGATCAATAGTCCTCAGCTGCAGACGAAGACAGACGAAGAAGAAGAAGAGGACTCTCCTCGACTACGCGTATTCTTAAGCAATAACAACGTGATCCGTATTATACACCCAAGAATACCCGTCACCGAAGAGAATCTTAAACACAGAGAGGCAATAATGGGAATCGCAAGCAAGCGTGACCGCATCATCAAATTCCTCAGTCGATCCCAATGGCAAGCAACACAGAGAAAGACGCTGTATCAACATCATTGATTGAAGACGCCTTGAAGCACAACACAAGGCCCATTCAAAGGTTTTTCTGCAAATAGAAATTAACAACACAGTGCATTGTTCAATCCATAGCCACAAGAACAAAGTGGTGTAAACTATCTTCTCTTCCAAGGGTCTGCATCTCTCTCTCTCACACACGCCAGTGGTCAAATAAATGGAGCTCCATAAGACAGGAGAGGTAAAGGGGTGGTGTGTGGGGACGCTTGCCCCCTCAGCATGCTCTTACCTGGGCCAGAGGTGGTCTGAAGCCCTGCCCTCCTTGGAAGTGCTGGTGGTCCTGTCCTCCAGGAGCGATCCATAAGGAGGAAGAGATGCCCATTTTAGCCCTGTCCTGCTCTCTCTCTCTTTTGCTCTCACCCCACACCAGCATATCCACACATAATGAAACCTCCTGGAAACACAGAGATGTAGAGGTTAAGGGTCACAACCACAACCACCCATGGCCTTTTAAACCATCCATAATACCATAGACTAGTACATTCCATTAACATCCTACGGTCAACCCAACCCCCTCCTCCTACAGAATCTGGTCAAATCAAACAAACCGAGAGAATGCCAGGAGGCAGGTATAAAACATGGACTATTTGAAAATTATTTTGTCCTGAATGTCAGACTAACAGAGACAACAGGGGTCGCTTGAGATTTTATTCCAAAACATACACCTACTATTCCTATATTTAATATAATACATTTAATTAAATCTTTGTAATGGAAAATGTCATCTGCACAAATTTGCCAGAATCGAAATAATATCGTTCTTTAAATTATTCTGAATAAAATACATTTTGAAATGTGTTGTTGATATAAAATGTGAGGTGTGTTATTGTGAAGTGTTAATTCAACAAAGGCCCTGAATTTTTGAAGATAATTTTCCAAATTAAAGTAATAATTAAATGCCGCTATGAAGACATAAATAATGTATGATAAGTCAAAGCAATTTCATTCCAACCGACTCTAATTGATTTGCTCACATGAATGCAAATAGCAGGCTCCAACTAAGTCTATCCAAAATCATTCCATGGATTCGATGTAAAAAAAAAAATTATAATAATTGATTCAAGATCTACAATTACTTCATTAATCGTTTTGTAAAAGAAAAAGACTTCATCTGCATCTCCACAACCTCCAGATATATATTAAGAAACTGTTATTCCCGACTTCACCGTTCAATCCTTAAAAACGTGTATGTCTGACAATTACATTATGCATGACAGCCAGGATGAAATCCATACCAGAACTAACGATGGAAAAAGGAAAGCATTTAGACAGTTAACCACTGAAATAATCAAAGCAACCAATTTGAAGATAAAAAAAAAATAGATCATTACAATCCACTCTTGGTTGGACCTGAAAGAAAACGCCCTAAAAAGATAGAAAAGAAAAAAAACTGAAATTGGGAAATCACTCTACAGTACTTAGCTAAATCACCCTACAGCTATAGCTACTATTCCAAGACAAAATAAATCCTGGTCAAAACTAACAGGATGACACAGTGAAAACCATGCAGCAATTTGTTCAGCTTACCTAAACCACAATTTCGCCCCCACACTGAGGAAAACAGGGTGATGGAGACAAACAGACAGAGAAAGAAAGAATGAAAGAAAGAATAAAAGACAGAACAAAAAAGAGAGGTGCTTATCCGTCAGTGTCTCTCGTTCTCTCTTCTACCCAGCAGTTAGACTAGGAAGCTGAGGCACGGGGCACAACAATAGCAGCTCTCCAGCATCCCCTCTCTCCTCTTAGGCTGGACCACTTCTCTCTGGTCTCTAAAGCAGCCTGAAAGACCCCCCCCCCCCCTGTGCTGTTGAGAGCTGGGACATACCCCCCACACACTAGCCTTTGTACCCCACCCTCCCCCCACACACAAGCCCATATCCGGGTGGATAACCCCATCCATCCACCCCCATCAATCCACCCTCCAACCCTATGGGTGTTTCCACCCATCTTAAATATACACAGAATAAACTTACCAGGATCATTGATTCACCTATAGAAACTCGAACCAAGAGTTTCTTTACGTAGAAAAGATGCTCATCAAAGAATAGTTCTAAGATACATTTTCACTAACAGATGGATATTCTGTGCTTTTTTTTCACACATTATTCAAAGTTCTACTAGGTATCTTTGGCTTGAATCACATTTTTGAGCTGATTTAGTTCAATACTCACAGATGTATACCCCTGTACTTAGACCACCATACGTTGCAGGCAGAGATGAAAAGATGAGTAGGAGAACAGAGGGAGAAGAAGAGTGAGAATCTGTGCAGATTATTTTTTTCTGCTGTGGTCGGCCGGAGTATCTCTGGATGAATCTGTATTCTCTTCCTCACTCCTCCACACCTCCCTCCTCCCCGTCCTCTTCGGTCTGAGAGGCTCTTGCCTCGTGCCTCCGCCAGATGAAACCCCCCTTACTTGCTGGACCCTTTTTCTGATTGCAATTTAATTGCGGGAGTCCCATGAATATGGTAATACCTCACACCACACGAGACGAATCCAATGAAAAAAAGAAAGCCACCAGACAGTCAAACACACCAATACACACAACGGGACGACAAAGCACACAAAAAACAAACACCAAGAAAAATGAACACCAAACTCCTTTTGTATGTACATCAATTTTGTACACTGTTGGTCAGTATACAGCAGAGAGAAAAAAACATGTCTGCACCAACAAAAAAAACAAGAAAATAAAAATTGATCACAATTTTTACTTCTTTTTGGGATGAAAAAAGAAGAAGAGGGAATTGTGGCATATCCACTTGTGTTGAAGCTCTTACCCTGTGAGTGTTGGTCCAGGCACAGCCTTCCACAGAGCTACTAGCCAGGCTGGTGTCTGATCCCCTGCCTCAGAGAAGACATGCCGTGATTGTAAGGTATATCACCTTGTTTTTGTGTTGTCCACAGTGGAGAGCGGGGGATTGCAATGGGGTTAGCAGCCTGCGCATCGACCAGCAGCGTTTGTTCACAGGCAGGTGTTCCCCATGCGCAGGCAGCCCCCTCGCAGTCCCAGCGTGTAGCAGTAGCGCCTAACGTGTCAGCCAGTCAGTCAGCCAGCCAGCCAGCCAGCCAGCCATGGAGTTGTGCAGGTGGATGAGGCTGCAGTAGCAGCAGCATCAGCAGCAGCAGCATCTCAGGGAGGGATGATGCTCAACAACAGGATCAAACCTCCTCTTTGCACAGTTGTTGCTCGCCACAGCGAATGAACTTACAGCTAGAGAGCGAGAGGCAGAGAGAGACAGAGAGAGAGAGAGAGATGGGAAAGAGAGAGGGATGGGAGAGAGAGTGACAGAGAGAGGAGAGACGAGTGGTGTGATGTGAGTGTGTGAGAGAGAAAGGAGGAGAGAGAGAGGTAGAAAGAGGAGGGAGTGGAAGGAGAGGTGGGGTTAGAGAGGGAGAGAAAGGAGGAGGGAGATAGAGAGAGGGGAGAAATCGCAGCAAACCCACAGCTACAAGTCTGTGGATTGACATTGGATCCTCTCTCCTGCTCAGAGGAAGGGAAAGGAGAGAATAATTAGATTTGAGCTTCACATATGGTTCCAGGAGGCAGGCAGTAAGTCGTGGTGGGTCGCGGATCTCAGGCACCTAATGGTGGATTAATTGAGGGACATCTGACATGCTGCACGCTCTATGGGCCCCACGTTGACTGGTTCCCAAACGGGGGTAGGGGGTGCACGAGGGGCCATGTAACCCCCCGGGGACCGCTGTTAGTACAATGAGCTGAAGAAAATACCATCATGAAAATGGTTCTATGTACTATGTTCTTTCCTTCTCCTTCCCTGATCACCAGCATGTGTTGTTTGATATTAAAAAAAGAGAGGGATGAAAATAAGGTCATTTCTCTCTGAGTTGTAAAGATTCTCATTTGATTTCCTTCTGGGGAGATAAGTCAAATGTGTGTTACTGTCCTCCGTTGAAGAGGAAAGGAAAGTATTAGAGACGTCCTCAGTGTGATGACGAGTCGTTCGATCTTATGAGAGAGAGAGAGGGGGGACAGGGGAGAAAAGACAGAGAGAGAGAGAGGGGGAAGACAGAGAGAGGGGGGAGACAGAGAGAGGGGGGACAGGGGAGAAAAGACAAAGAGAGAGAGAGGGGGGACAGGGGAGAAAAGACAGAGAGAGAGAGAGAGGGGGGAGACAGAGAGAGACCAGAAGCCCAATGCATTTCCTTGGAATAAAGGAGAGAAAAGACAAACACACCTCATTTCTTTCAGACTGATGTAAGGTTGTCTTAACGCCAACAAGCCTTTTAACTTCCCGCAATGGGGCTGCCTTTTGAATTTCAATTACGAGGGCCCAAAATGATTTGAAGAGGGATTTTTTTTCTTGGTAATTGTCTGATCAGAGATGATTCCCTGGTGATCAAAGATAAGATCTGTAAACACTCAGGCTGATCAATGGAAAAGTACTTTTGATGTGACACTGTTCTTAATATTCTCTCAAAGACAACTTTTCATGTACTTAAAGCTTTCCCATTGATTTAAATTATCTAATCATTCTCAGTGTAATATTCACTGTTTTGAAAATCAGTGGCACATATAAATTATTGTTATATTATACACCGAACCTTCAGTCTTAGCTGAGTAAATTAAAAAATTCAGATCCGGGGTCTTAATTTCGATGAATTCCCCTTAAGTAAATGTCACACACAAACAAACACACAAGCTTTAGCCTAACTCTACAAAAACTATTTGTGTGAGGCTAAAACATGTTCACCAATCTTAAAGATATGTGGAAAAATTATATAAGCATTATCTTCTAGTATGATTCTGATACAAAGCAGACAAAAGAATGAAATGGGCAGAGTTCCACTCAGAGCACAGCTCTTTACTGCCCCCTATTGATCCCTGTGGGTCTCGCATCACAGACCCAGCAGCACCAGGCTCTGCTCGTTGTTCTCTGAAAGGATGTTTCATTCTGAAGGCATTCAGAATGACACATTAGAGCTGAATAACAAATAATTCTTTACGAGGCAAAGCCATTCAGGGAGACAAACAAACAGCACACAAACCGAGACAAAGAAAAGGCATGCAGAAAGCTTCCTCTCCTACTGGAAAAGTAAGGAGTGGAAAGGAGAGGGGGGCAGAGAGCGAGAGAGAGAGAGAGAAGGAGAGAGATGGTGAGGGCATAGACAGAAGGAAGGAGAAGGTTTGAGGTAGGAGTGACTTTTGAGATGGTTCAGGGTGGAATGAGCAAGTCACATAATCATTCAGATTAAAGGCCAAGTCTCTTCTCCGCAAAACGTGTCGCCTCACGTCCACACAAAAAAATCCATAAGGCACTTTTTTTTAAACAAGGTCTCAATTAATGCGAGTGTGTATGGGTATACTGGGGGAATGTAAGGGGTTAAATCCTGCTCTCTGTTGTTGAACTGAACCCCTTGTTTGCTCGAGTTGAGGTAATTGAAATGGACTGTTCTTCATCGATTAGGAAGATACTTATATGATGCAATACAACAGGTAAGTCTGCAGGACCTTGGTGTATTTTCATACACAGCCTATACTGTTCAGGAATACCACTATGTATACCAACTCAGTGGCCTTGTGTTTAGAGTGTACACCCTGAGATTGGAATGTCGGGGGTCATTTAGTGACTGTCAAAAGCAGTGGTGCAGTGGAGGGTAAATGCAAGTAAACACAGCTAACCAACTTTTTTTGTGGAGGGGGCTCACCTTTTGCTGAAAAATGATGTTGAAGATATATACTAACGTTAGGTGCTATCTAAAACCTAAAAAGGGCTCTTCGGCTGTCCCTGGGGGACAACCCTTTGAAGAACACTTTTTGGTTCCAGGAAGAAGAACCCTTTTGAGTTCCATGTAGAACTCTTCCCACATAGCGTTCTACATGGAACCCAAAAGTGGTTCTCTTATGGGGACAGCCGAAATAACCCTTTTGGAACCCTAAGAGTGCAGTTAGAAATGGCGATCAGAGTACCCACCTATTTGCTTTAGCACGACATCACCGGTCATTAGGCAACAGCATCTACTATCACAATTAGTCAGTCCATCTCTATTTAGTCTCTCTGATATATTATTAATAATACATATTACTAGATTACCTGTATTCACAGATTACTATTACTACTTGCTTATGAACTACTGTATGAATTGTTACATTACCACTTTTAGCACCTGTACAGATCCCCTGACTAGAAATTATGTATTCAAATTTGATACACTCAATTAATTCACCTCATGGATCATGCTAGATGCAAGGATGCTGGCCTGCCACTACTCATGCAAAGCATACTGTAGGGACTTGGCAGTGTTTTGATTTAACACCCAACATGAGCACAAATGCTACCAATGCGTATCGACACAGATAAACGGTTTGGAATTACTTACAAAGGACACATACAAACACCACACACATCCAGGCGCACACACACACACACACACGCACGCACACGCACACACAGTTAGTCAAATTGTTTTTTTTCACTAGTCTTGTGGGGACTTCTGGTCCCCACAAGTATAGTTAAACACGTCCACACACACACACACACACACACACACACACACACACACACACACACACACACACACACACACACACACACACACACACACACACACACACACACACACACACACACACACACACACACACACACACACACACACACATCTGAACCATTGCAAGTCCGGTACATAGCCTTCGCTCCACATATTTAAACGGACACAAGGGACAGAGAGATGAGAAGACTATGCTGCGAAGGCTAAACACAATGCAGCTGCAACATAATGGCCTTACATTCATTCCATTGCATTATTAAAGAGAGAGAGAAAGAACGCCTCAGGCGAAGGGCTGAGGGGAGAGGCAACAATAAACAAGAGAAAATGCACACATTTGAAAACAGACACTTAGAACATTTACCAATGCTGCAGGTGAGTATTGGGCCTGCAGTAGGCAGTGAGTATGATAACACACTAGACAGATAGGTCTACATGATATTACCCCACAGATACCAGTGCAAAAGCCTCATGGCAACAAAACACTGGGTACGGCAATATCCTGCATAGCAACATCAACGCACTCATGCACTGCGCTCTATTTGTGCATCCCAAATGGCACAGTATTCAGACTACTTCATTTCTTCCAGATTTTGTTACGTTACGGCCTTATTCTAAAATGGATTGAATTGTTTGTTTCCCTCATCGAACACAATTTCCCTCATCTACACACAATACCCTATAATGACAAAGCAATAACAGGGTTCTATAACTGAAATTTCACATGTACAGAAGTATTCAGACTCTTTACTCATTACTTTGTTGAAGATACTTTGGCAGTGATTACAGCCTTGAGTCTTCTTGGGTATGATGCTACAAGCGTGGCACACCTGTATTTGGGGAGTTTCTCCCATTCTTCTCTGCAGATCCTCTCAAGCTGTGTCAGGTTGGATGGGGAGCGTCGCTGCACAGCTATTAGATTGGGTAAAAGTCAGGGCTCTGGCTTGACCACTCAAGGACATTCAGAGACTTGTCCCGAAGCCTTTCCTGCGTTGTCTTGGCTGTGTGCTTAGGACCGTTGTCCTGTTGGAAGATTAACCTTCGCCCCAGTCTGAGGTCCTGAGTGCTCTAGAGCAGGTTTTCATCAAGGATCTCTCTGTACTTTGCTCCGTTCTTCTTTCCCTCGATCCTGACTAGTCTCCCAGTCCCTGCTGCTGAAAAACATCCCCACAGCATGATGCTGCCACCATCATGCTTCACCGTAGGGATGTTGTTGGCCAGGCGAGGAGCACTGACTGGTTTCCTCCAGATGTGACGCTTGGCATTCAGGCCAAAGTGTTCAATCTTGGTTTCATCAGACCTGAGAATCTTGTTTCTCATGGCCTGAGAGGCCTTTAGGTGTCTTTTGGCAAACTCCATGTGGGCTGTCATGTGCCTTTTACAGAAGAGTGGCTTCCGTCTGGCCACTCTACCATAAAGGCCTGATTGGTGGAGTGCTGCAGAGATGGTTGTCCTTCTGGAAGGTTCTCCTATCTCCAGAGATGAACTCTGGAGCTCTGTCAGAGTGACCATCTGGTTCTTGGTCACCTCCCTGACCAAGGCCCTTCTCCCTGATTCCTCAGTTTGGCCGGGCAACCAGCTCGAGGAAGAGTCTTGGTGGTTCCAAACTTCTTCTATTTAAGAATGATGGAGGCCACTGTATTCTTGGGGACCTTCAATGCAGCAGAAATATTCTGGTACCCTTCCCCAGATCTGTGCCTCGACACAATCCTGTCTCGGAGCTCGACGGACAATTCCTTCAACCTCATGGTTTGGTTTTTGATCTGACATGCGCTGTCAACTGTGGGACCTTATATAGACAGGTGTGGGCCTTTCAAAATCATGTCCAATCAATGGAATTTACCACAGGTGGACTCCAGTCAAGTTGTAGAAACATCTCAAGGATGATCAATGGAAACTGGATGCACTTGAGCTCAAATTTTGAGTCTCATAGCAAAGGGTCTGAATACTTATGTAAATAAGGTATTTATGTTTTTTATGTTTCATACATTTGTAAACAAATTTAAAAACCTGTTTTCAATTTGTCATTATGGGGAGTTGTGTGTACATTAATGGCTAAACACATTTATTTATTCCATTTTAGAATAAGGCTGTAACGTAACAAAATGTGGAAAAAGGGAAGGGGTCTGAATACTTCCAGAACACTCTGTATTGCATTACTTTTGACCAGGACCAAAAGTAGTGCACTTTGTAGAGAATATGGTGCCATTTGGGCTGCATCTCCCTCTGACCTTTGATCTGTAGAAGGAGAGCTCAATTAAGTCACGGCACATCTGGTGCCATAGATCGACATTAGACCTCAGCACACAGTTGTAGCAGGAAGCCAGCAATACATAGAAGAGGGTGTACTCACCTCGAGTAGTAGTTGGAGAGAGACAGTCCTTTGTTTCTTCTACCACTATCAAGTAGAACCAGGAGAAAATGTTTTTTCACAAACACACACACACACAAATTAGGAATGTAAATTGGTCGCTCTCTCATGCAAATGATTTGCGAGTTATGAAAAGAGACTGGGAGACACTCCTCCCTCTTGATTAGATTACAAAGAATATGAAGGCTTTTAATAGGGAAGACGGACGAAAACCTCACACCAAATACAGAGAAATATTGCTTTTATTTGACTCAGTTTAGAATTCCCATGGTGAATCTGTGTCAAAGAATCCATTCTATTTTTCAATTTTTTACCTCTCAGGTACGTCAAATAAAACCTCAAGAATCGAGTAGAATCTTTCCTTCAAAATGTCTCTGTCTGGCGTTGTAACCTATCAGTCGTGTTGTCTGACAGCGCCCAGTGACGGTCGTCAGGGCGAGCCAACCAATCTCATCCCCCGGTTCCGTCTGTCAATACTGACAAAGAAGAATTATGACGTGTCACCAGATATTTATGTCCAGAGAACTTTAAGCATACAGGATTGTTCCATATTATTTGCGTCTACTGTCCATCAATTGACCCATGGATTGACCCCTGCCAGCTGCCATAAGTCCCGCTGCCTCAGACATGTCGTAACTCTGGTGTCGCTGGGGCGATAATAGTCATAAATCATCAGCCATATAAAAGGCTCCAACCTGACGCCATACTTAGAGAGCCAGCCGCCACAGCAGAAGATGTATTGTGTGTGTTTGCATGCGTGCGTGTGCGTACTGTGTTCCAGCCAAGTGCTCGGATCCAGCATAGAGAATATAGTATCATTGTAAAATGAGGCACACCACTGAGGAAACATACGCATGCATTTCCTAATCATTCTGCCATTTTTACAGTCTCAACTTGGCCTGTAGAAGGCCCTTCTCTGATTGATGCTATATTTTCTCTCTGTCTGGATGAGATGTTGTCTGAGTGAATGTGCTAATCAAGATTTGTGTCAGGGTGAGGTCAACCACAATGGCATGCTGTGTGTGTGTGTGTGTGTGTGTGTGTGTGTGTGTGTGTGTGTGTGTGTGTGTGTGTGTGTGTGTGTGTGTGTGTGTGTGTGTGTGTGTGTGTGTGTGTGTGTGTGTGTGTGTGTGTGTGTGTATGTTTGAGCATCCATGCAAAGATGTGTGTAATGGTTCTGTAGATACTGTACATGTGCATGAGTGTGTGTGTGTAGGGTTTTCATATATGCATAGGCACATATGTGGGATGTAAATATCTTCTAATGCATGGCTTAGCCAGAGTGAGAATATATTGCCTTGATTGGCATGCATTACTATTGTATGGTTGTCATTGAATATTATTGCTAGAATTCTGCTTACAAAAAAAGTTGTTTAGGCATTTTGAAAAGGTCAACCAAGGTAAACCATCAAATTGAGCTAACTAACCATTGCAAAGAGCTGCATCACCCAGTCAGAGTCTGCAATCTGCATTGTGTCGTCACTCTCTCCATGGCTCATTACTGCAGTACTGGAGCCAGACTTGTCAGCTATCATACTGTGTGAAACCCAGAAACCAGGGTGACATTTCCTTAAGACGGACAAGCAAGAAATGAGCTCTGCCAACTCCATGTTGTAGATAGAGAGGTGTACGTCCCAAATGGCACCACAACCTTATTTAGTGCACTACGTTTGACCAGAGTCCATAAAAAGTAGTGCACTATATAGAGAATAGTGTTCCATTTGGGACGTGCAAGGGTGTAACTCTAACTCTGGCTGGAACTTGTGAAGCTTCTTTGTATGGTTGTACTTAGTGACTCAGTTGTCAACTGGATTCAGGAGTCTGTCAATGAAGATGAAATAACAGAAAACTCAACCTCACTCATTGGCTCTGATTGCTTAACACTAGAGTTAATTAACTGTCACAGACCCTGTCATTCTTTCATTTCTTATTTTTTGTTAAAAAAAAATGTTTGCCTTGACTGCATGATTTCTGGCTTATTATTTGATGGCACATTTACTTGTCATGTTCATACCCATGAACGTTCAGTTATCAATAGCGCAGGAAGAGGAAGAAAATGGAGTTGCAACCAATTTCTTGACGCATCTTTGATATGTGCCGGCGGTTGGGTGACATGATACGATGTCGCCAAGCAAAGCGTGATCAGAGGCTTTCTGGAAGGAAATCAACATCTAAAATATGTCTTAAACATTTCCAAAATATGTCGAAAACATGAAACTATCCCCTCGTATTCAGATTGAAATAAGTGAAATGGCAGCTGAGCACAAACTGAATGGCAGTCTTGAAATGCTTATGTACTTTTATGAAATGTACATACAGTCGTGGCCAAAACTTTTGAGAATGACACAAATATGAATTTCCACAAAGTTTGCTGCTTCAGTGTCTTTAGATATTTTTGTCAGATTTTTACAATGGAATTACTGAAGTATAATTGCAAGCATTTCATAAGTGTCAAAGCCTTTTATTAACAATTACATGAAGTTGATGCAAAGAGTCAATATTTGCAGTGTTGACCCTTCTTTTTCAAGACCTCTGCAATCCGCCCTGGCATGCTGTCAATTAACTTCTGGGCCACATCCTAACTGAATGGCAGACCATTCTTGCATAATCAATGCTTGGAGTTTGTCAGAATTTGTAGGGTTTTGTTTGTCCGCCTGCCTCTGAGGATTGACCACACGTTCTCAATGGGATTAAGGTCTGTGGAGTTTCCTGGCCATTGACCCAAAATATCAATGTTTTGTTCCCCGAGCCACTTAGTTATCACTTTTGCCTTATGGCAAGGTGCTCCATCATGCTGGAAAAGGCATTGTTCATCACCAAACTGTTCCTGGATGGTTGGGAGAGGTTGCTCTCGGAGGATGTGTTGGTACCATTCTTTATTCATGGCTGTGTTCTTATGCAAAATTGTGAGTAACCCCACACATGAATGGTCTCAGTATGCTTTACTGTTGGCATGACACAGGACTGATAGTAGCGCTCACTTTGTCTTCTCCGGACAAGCTTTTTTTCCGGATTCCCCAAACAATAGGAAAGGGAATTCATCAGAGAAAGTGACTTTACCCCAGTCCTCAGCAGTCCAATCCCCTTACCTTTTGCAGAATATCATTCTGTCCCTGATGTTTTTCCTGAAGATAAGTGGCTTCTTTGCTGCCCTTCTTGACACCAGGCCATCCTACAAAAGTCTTTGCCTCACTGTGCGTGTAGATGCACTCACACCTGACTGCTGCCATTCCTGAGCAGGCTCTGTACTGGTGGTGCTCCGATCCCACAGCTGAATCAACTTTAGGAGACGGGGCTGGCGCTTGCTGGACTTTCTTGGATGCCCTGGAACCTTCTTCACAACAATTGAACCGCTCTCCTTGAAGTTCTTGATGATCCGATAAATGGTTGATTTAGGTGCAATCTTACTGGCAGCAATATCCTTGCCTGTGAAGCCCTTTTTATGCAACTCAATGATGATGGCATGTGTTTCCTTGCAGGTAGCCATGGTTGACACAAGAACAATGATTCCAAGCACCACCCTCCTTTTGAAGCTTCCAGTCTGTTATTCAAACTCAATCAGCATGACAGAGTGATCTCCAGCCTTGTTCTCATCAACACTCATACCTGTGTTAACGAGAGAATCACTGGCATGATGTCAGCTTGTCCTTTTGTGGCAGGGCTGAAATGCAGTGGAAATGTTTTTTGGGGATTCAGCTCATTTGCATGGCAAAGAGGGACTTTCCAATTAATTGAAATTCATCTGATCTCTCTTCATAACATTCCGAAGTATATGCAAATTGACATCATACAAACTGAGGCAGCAGACTTTGTGAAAATTAATATTTGTGTCATTCTCAAAACTTTTGGCCACGACTGTACATATGGCATTTCACATGTCACCCCATATCACCCAACTAAATTTCGGCCTACTGTTGGGTTTGGTTGTGCAGTCAATTCCCTGGAGGTAGCCTACCTAAGCATGCCAAAGAAATGTCAATAGCTGCTCTATCCACTTGAAATGAGACACTGAACAGTACGGCAGCTTCTGCATTTGAACTGATCTGAGTTCACATCTCCTTGTCTGTGGCCCAAATGGCACCCTGTTCCCTATATAGTGCACTACTTTTGACCAGGGCGCATAAGTAGTGCACTATGTAGGGAATAGGGTGCCATTTGGAATGCAAACCTATCTAACTTGTCCTCTTTCTCCACCTTGCAGGCAGATTGTGCAGACACAACATTCAAATCACAATGACCTAATTTGACATCATTATGTCATCCACTGTACTTGATTTGATCATTTGATCAGTATTAACTGTCTGTGGACTAATACCTGCTCAGAGTACAGCCATGTGTAATCCAGCTATACAGTTTATTTTACCTGCACATATTGTCCCTCCCTGCTTGTATCTTGCTAGACTCTTCACATCAGTGTCCGTTTGAGTCTTATACCATTTTCACACTACTGAGTCGACTGAGGAGAAGACATTTGAGCCAATACAGTATTGTATGGTTAGGTTCGGCACGATAGTGTGAACATGATTTTGTGGGCCATGGTATAACCTCTCTCCTAATTGATGCTGCGACTGTGAGGCACGGTGAATCACGGTGATGTCGGTGAGAGAGAGTGCATGTGACGGCATCTTACCGGAACACAGCTGTGACTCACCCAGATGATGGCTGACAGAAACATGGCACCCTGGAGGATTACACAGCCAGCCATCTCCACAACTCTGTCTGTCTGTCTGTCTGTCTGTCTGTCTGTCTGTCTGTCTGTCTGTCTGTCTGTCTGTCTGCCTGTCTGCCTGTCTGCCTGTCTGCCTGCTCGCTCTGTCTTCCTGCCTGTCTGCATGTCTGTGTGCCATCCACCCTGCAATATACTACAGCAGCTTGCCTGTCTGCCTTTCTGTCTACCGGCTGTAACAAGTATTTCCATCCTAGACCTGCTCTGCTCCTTCCAACTTTCTTAGGTACTTTCTCACCTTCCTTTCTCTCTGCCATATGAATATGTTGGATGTTGGAGATGTAATGTAAGTGTTTCAAGCCAATACAGGTACAAGTATCTTTAAAATGCAAATACCTTCTTCCTCTCTGTTACTTTCTGTCCAACACTCTTTATCTAGTTCCTCAACTGACTTCCCTGCATGCAGTTTTATCATTTGCTGCAGATTGGGTTCCATCTGGCCTTGTATCCCTTTATCCTTTCCTTTCCAACATCTCTTTACACTCTTTATTATAAGAGTCTGAGTCTATAAGGCAGCTGCATTTTAATGTCCACAGTGGATGGCAGAAGTATCTCAACGTCACTACAGCTGTATGCTACTGGTGAAAGAGAGAAAGAACACTGCAACTATATACAGTAACTTATATACAGTAACTCTCTCTCTCTCTCTCTCTCTCTCTCTCTCTCTCTCTCTCTCTCTCTCTCTCTCTCTCTCTCTCTCTCTCTCTCTCTCTCTCTCTCTCTCTCTCTCTCTCTCTCCTCTCTCTCTCTCTCTCTCTACTCCTCTCTCTCCTCCCACTCTCGTTCTCCCATTTCTCTCTTTTTATCTCACAGCCCCTCTCTCAGCCCCTTTTTGCTAGTCGTGATTGATCCCCTTGTGTTTATCAACTCTAATTAAACATTTAGAGCCATGGGCTCCCTGTTGTTCAATGTAATTTCCTCTAAATTCAAAAGTGGAGCAGCACGAGAAATCTTTATTATTGGCAATGAAGGCTTAGCGATAATGAGCGAATGGGATGAAACGCCCAGTTTACCGAGACTCCAGCCGGCACTGTCTGAGAGAGCACTGATGAGAGAGGGAGGAGAAGGAGGAGGGAGGTAGGGAAGGGAGGAGATGGGATGGGGCGGTGTGGAGGGGTAGTGAAGGAAGACGGAGAGACGAGACACAGATATGACTCCCTTATCACTCAGAGAGAAGATCAGAGAGAGGTAGAGGCCAGGCAAAGGCACCCTAAAGACCAGGGGACATTTACATTCATGCAAAAATGACTACACCATATGCCTATATCAAGTCATTCACATATAGAATAACATTGCTGGTTTCAGGCTAATAGTGTTACCCTTGTATGATGTGGCTATCAAGCAAACAACTAAAAACCTATGTCCAGATTAGGGTTAGAATATCCTGTAATCTGATTAAAGGGAGATGCTGTATGTAATATAAAACCTCAGAGTATCGCTCAGCTTTTGGGACCTTGTTGCAATAACCTCCTGGGCCAGACAACACAGACCTATAAACTACAAAAAAAAATGGAAATTTGAAAATGTGATAAATAACAATCAAAGTGTTATTCAATTCGTTGTAGATAATCTAGACAGCCACTTTCAACGTCTGGTGGGTCTCCCCAGTCTCCAGACATAGCCGGCTGCAACTAACCTTACAAACAAGAGTAACAGAATGGAACAGAATACATTTTAAAGAGATATCCAATTTGTTAAGCAAACTTTAACAAACAATGTTATGGCCATTTTACTGGAACAGATCTGATTAATCATTCTTGGAAAAGACCGACTGTGACCCATCTCTAAGGCATGTTGGTCTGAGCTATTAACCGTATTAGACTGAAAACAATGGACACAATAATGAATCAAATATGTATCACAATAATAGACACGCACACATATATATGCTATATATACACAAAAGTATGTGGATACTCAAATCAAACGAATGGATTCGGCTATTTCAGTAAGTGCTGTTAATGTGAATTGGAAACGTCTAGGGGGAACAACGGCTCAGACTGCGACGTGATAGGCCACACAAGCTCACAGAACAGGATCGCTGAGGGCTGAAGTGGGTAGTGCGTAAAAATCGTCTTTACTTGGTCGCAACCTGGCTCTGGAAGCAAAGTCAGCACAATAATTGTTTGTCGTGAGCTTCATGAAATGGGTTGCCATTGCCGAGCAGCCTGCACAATGCCAGCATGCACATCAGCATGCACAATGCCAAGCGTCGGCTGGAGTGGTGTAAAGCTTGCTGCCATAGGACTCTGGAGCAGAGGAAACACGTTCTCTGGAGTGATGAATCATGCTTTACCATCTGGCAGTACGAAGGACGAATCTGGGTTTGGCGGGTGCCTGGAGGACTCTACCTGCCCGAATGCATAGTGCCAACTGTAAAGTGGTGGAGGAAAATATGGTATGAGGCTGTTTTTCATGGTTTTCATTAGTTCCAGTGAAATGAAGTCTTAACGCTACAGGATACAATTACATTTTAGACCATTCTGTACTTCAACTTTGTAGCAACAGTTTGGGGAAGGCCCTTTCCTGTTTCAGCACGACATTCCCCCCGTACACAAAGTGAGGTCCACACAGAAATGGTTTGTCGAGATGGGTGTGGAAGAACTTGACTGGCCTGCACAGAGCCCTGACCTCAACCCCATCGAACACCTTTAGGATGAATTGGAACGCAGACTTCGAGCCAGGCCTAATCGCCCAACATCAGTGCACAACCTCACTACTGCTCATCGCTGAATAGATGTCCCTGAAGCAATGTTGCAACATCTAGTGGAAAGCCTTCCTAGAAGAGTAGAGGCTGTTATAGCAGCAAAGGGGGAACCAACCTCATATTAATTTACATGACTTTGGAATGAGATGTTCGGTGTACTTTTGATAATGTAGTGTATATACAATATATAGTCTACCAGTCAAGTTTGGACACACCTACTCATTCAAGGATTTTTCTTTATTTCACTATTTTCTACATTGTATAATAATAATAGTGAAGACATCAAAACCACGAAATAGCATATATGGGATCATGTAGTAACCAAAAAAAGTGTTATATTATATATTTCAGATTCCTCAAAGTAGCCACCCTTTGCCTTGATGACAGCTTTGCAAACTCTTGGCATTCTCTCAACCAGCTTCATGAGGTAGTCACCTGGAATGCATTTAAATTAACAGATGTGCCTTAATACAAGTTAATTTGTGGAATTTCTTTCCTTCTTAATGCATTTGAGCCAATCAGTTGTGTTGTGACAAGATATGGGTAGTATACAGAAGATAGCCCTATTTGGAAAAACACCAAGTCCATATTATGGCAAGAACAGCTCAAATAAGCAAAGAGAAATGACAGTCCATCATTACATTAGGTCAGTCAATCCGGAAAATGTCAAGAACTTTTAAAGTTTAGTTGCAAAAGCCATCAAGCGCTATGATGAAACTGGCTCTCATGAGGACCGCCACAGGAAAGGAAGACCCAGAGTTACCTTTGCTGCAGAGGATCCTGTCACACCCTGACCTTAGAGAGCCGTTTTATTTCTCTATTTGGTTAGGTCAGGGTGTGATGTGGGGTGGGCATTCTATGTTTCGTTTTCTATGTTCCTTTATTTCTATGTTTTGGCCGGGTATGGTTCTCAATCAGGGACAGCTGTCTATCATCGTTGTCTCTGATTGGGAATCATACTTAGGTAGCCCTTTTTCCCTCATTTCAGTGTGGGTAGTTATCTTTGTTTATGGAACTTAGACCATTAACCGTCACGGTTGTTTTGCATTTCTTGTTTTGTTGGCGACATTTTAAATAAAAAGAGAAATGTACGCTCACCACGCACATTGGTCCACTTCTTTCGACGGCCGTGACGGATAAGTTCAATAGAGTTACTAGCCTCAGAAATCAGCAATTAACTGCACCTCAGATTGCAGAGCAAGTAAATGCTTCACAGAGTTCAAGTGACAAACATATCTCAACATCAACTGTTCAGAGGAGACTGTGTGAATCAGGGTTTGATAGTCAAATTGCTGCAAAGAAACCATTACTTGTGTCACGGTGAGGTTGGACCCAGGTGCAGAGAAGAGACCAGATGAGGAATCAGCAGTTAAGGATAACCATAATACTTTACTGAGAAACGGTAGCAGAAGGATCACAGTAACACTAGGAAAACAACAAACACTAAGTCTCGAAAACTCACTCATGAGACAAAGGCACTTGGCACATGAGGCACACGACAACATAAAACACACCTCTCTTAAAGGGGAAATCATAATGAGTACATAGGACACACCTGAGTGTTGTTATTGTCTCTACGACTGTCTCTGGTAACAGGTGGAACCGTGACAGTACCCCCGCTTCTAGGAGCGGCTCCAGCCGTGGAGCCAGGGCAACAACCACATAGTTGGTTGAAGTCCCGAACAAGTCCTGGATCCAGGATGTCCCGGGCGGACACGCACGCCCGCTCCTCGGGGCCATAGCCCTCCCAGTCCACCAGGTACCCGATGAGCCTCCAACAGATGCCGGAAAGTGTAGGACGGTCGACCATCGACAAGTCAAGGGGGCGGAGGGGCAGGTGTGGGGGGAGAGAAGGGACTGGTCCCTACCAGCTTGAGACGGGAGACATGGAAGGCTGGACAGACCCTCATAGACCTGGGAAGCTGGAGACAATAGGTGACAGAGTTGATGCGACTCAGGATCTTGAATGGTCATAGGTAGCGTAGAGCAAGCTTCCGCAGGTGGGAAGATCACGGGTGGACATCCACACTCATAGACCCAGTCGGAGGAGCCGAAGAGGCCTTCAGTGTCGGTTTGCCTGGTGTTGGTGTCAGGCAGATGAGCAGAGCAAGGAGGTTCGCGCTCTGATCCTGGTGCAGCGCCATTGTCGAATGAACGCCTTAGCTGATGGCACCCCTGCATCATTCTCTTGCTCAGGAAACAGGGGGGTGAAGCCAAACTGACACTCGAACTGCGGGTGTAGCAGTGTGTTGTGAGCATACTCCGCCCAGACAAGACAATGTCCTGGGGAAGTCCATGTAGTCAAAAGACATGGGTAATCATGAGATCAGCGGTCTCCGTCGCTGGGGGCAACTTGGGTAAGATAATGAAATGGGCTGCCTTAGAGAACAGAACAACAACCACCAGGATAATGGTACGCCCTAGGATGGAGGTAACTCTGTGATAAAGTCTACGGACAGGTGGGATCCAGTGCCAGCTGGAGATGTGCAGAGGTTGGAGAAACCCAGATGGTCGCTGTTGTGAGGACTTGTTTTGGGCACAGGTGGAACAGGCCACAACAAAGGACATTACATCCTCAATCATGTTGGGCCACCAGAAATTCAGCCTCAGGAACTCCAGATGTCCGATTAACCCCTGTCCGATTATGCCAATTTAATTTAGAGGAGTGTCCCCATTTTAGCACTCGGGAATGGGCTGATCACGGAACATAAAGCCAGTTACTGGGACCCCCGCCGGGGTCAGGTTCTCTGGTCTCTATACTCAATAACATGGGAGCCACAATGCGGGAGCTGGGGATTATGAGACATCATGTTGGTGGGACAGGGTATCTGCTTTCTGATTCTTGGATCCCGGGCGATAGGCTAGAGTGAAGTTGAACCTGTTAAAAAACAGACCCCACCCAGCATTCCGAGCGTTCATCTTCCTGGCTTCTTGAATGGAGACCAACTTCTTATGGACCATCCAGATCACAAAAGGATGAGGTTCCCTGTCTAACCAGTGTCTCCACCTCTCAAAGGCCCACTTGACTGCCAAGAGCTTCCGGTTGACTACATTGTAGTTATGTTCTGCTGGCGAGAACTACTTGGAAAGAAAGGCACATGGGTGCATTCTGTTGTCCCCCTTGTTCCGCTGTGAAAGGACCGACCCTGCTGCAGTGTCCGAGGCATCCACCTCTACCGCTGGACGTGTTTGAGTGAGGCGGGATGGGGCCAGTCAGTGACCGTGCTAACCTTAACAGGGTCTATTTGGATATCGGCGGTAGAGATAATGTGGCCCAGGAAAGAGACTTGGGATACATAGAATTTACACTTCTCAATCTTGACGTATAGTTGACTCTTCAGGAGGCGTCTCAGACTTGGTGGACATGCAGGATGTGTTCTGGAAGGGTCTTGGAGAAGATCAGGATGTTGTCGAGGTAAACAAAGATGAACCGATTCAACATATCACTAAGAGTGTCATTGACCAATGCTTGGAAGACTACCAGTGAGTTCGATAATCCGAATGGCATGACTAAATACTCAGTGGCCACTAGGAGTGTTAAAGGCAGTTTTCCATTCATCTCCCTCCCTGATTCCCCCCAGATTACCAGCATTGTTGAGGTCCAGTTTGGTAAAGAATTGGACCCCCTGGGCCAGCTCCAAGGTGGCAGACATCAGCGGTAGGGGTTAACGATTCTTAATCGTGATCCTGTTCAGCCCTCGGTAGTCGATGCAGGGACGCAGACCTCCATCCTTCTTTCCCACAAAAAAGAAACTTGCACCAGCTGGGGATGTTGGGGGAGTAAAGATGGCCCGGGGAGGGGTGGAGGCTTGTATGGGTCTATGGTGCAGTCGTATGGATGATGAGGAGGGATGGTGGCGGCTTGCCTCATACTGAAGGTCTCCCAGAGGTCGAAGTATTCAGGGGAGAGCAGAAAATTCTTGGTCTTCAATGGATGCTGGGGGACGTGGTGAGGCTCTATGTGGTGGTCTTAGACATTTGGTCTGGCAGTTCTTACCCCAGTCCAGTAGGTGTCCCATGGACCAGGAGAACAGTGGGTTATGTAGCACTAGCCAGAGGTACCATAGGATAAGAGGGTTCTCGTGAGACATGATCAAAAAACTAAGAGTCTGAGTGATTCACCCCAACATGCAGTAGAATGGGCTTGGTCTGATATTCCACCTGGCCGGAACCAATGAGGCATCCATCGTGGGCTTGAATCTGCAGAGGGATTTCACGCAGCGGATTTGTAATTCTCTGGTGAAGTGTTGATCAATGAAATTATCTGCGGCCCCTGGAGTCCACAAAGGCTTGAATCTGGTGCTGACGGTTGTCCCAGTGGAGGATTGCAGGTAGTGACAGACGGTGACTGGGTTGCCGGGAGGTAACTGCACAGCTCGTCAGGTTCTTCCCTTGTCCTGGCTAGCCCTGGCATTTCCCATTAGCTCTGGGCATGTAGCACGGAGATGGCCGAGACCTCTGCCTCCCCAGGAGCTAGCACCGGTCACGCTCCTGGGGCTCAGACGTTCCCGGTATCCTGGGGTGCTCAGGATACCGGAAATTTGGGGTGGTGTCAAAAAAGCTCTGTCTCAAGCTCTCTGAGGCGGTAGTCAATCCTGATTTCCAGCGTATTCAGGGACTCAAGGTCATCTCCCAGTTCCTGAGAGGCCAATTCATCCTTGATGAGGCCAGTTCATCCTCCACTCTCCGCAGCGAGGGTTCAGAACTCAATGGCGAAGTCAGCCACTGGTCTGGCCCCTTGGCTGGCCGCTTCTCATCCGCAGACTGTGTGGTCGAAGACTCGTCGCAGCTCGGCAGTGAAGGCTAATATGGAGCTGCAGGATGGTGGCTGCTCTTCCCACACCACCGTTGCCCACGCTAGGGCCTTGCCCGAGAGTAGAGAGATTATGTAGACGATCATGGCCCGATCGGTGTGAACGAGGAGCACTGTACCTCGAACACCAGAGAGCACTGGGTGAGAAACACCTTGCATCCTCCTGGGTGGCCGTCATACCGCTCGGGGGCAGGAATCTTAGGTTCCCGGTGCAGGGTCCCTGGAGGAACTACTGTGACGCCTGTAGCACTGGATGATGAGACGTGGGCATTGGCTCCTCCTGGGTTGGACTGTGGTTGGGGGGAGTGCCCGGAAGGACTCTGATATATGGAAGAGTTGTTCTTGCTGCTGCCTGAGCAGTGCTCCTTGGTGTGTTTCAACATTCTTGATCTGGGTGATCTCTGCTGGGTCCATGTTGTTGGCTGAAGCTTGCTGTGACATGGTGAGGTTGGACCCAAGTGCAGAGAAGAGACCAGACAAGGAATCAGCGGTTAAGGATAAACATAATACTTTACTGAGAAACGGTAGCAGAAGGATCACAGTAACACTGGCAAAACAACAAACACTAAGTCTCGAAAACTCACTCAGGAGACAAACGCACATGGCACATAATTCAAGCTTCAGAAAAGGACAACAGAAAACACACCTCTTTTAACAGGGAAATCATAATGAGTAAATAGGAAACACCTGAGTGTCGTTAATGTCTCTAGGACAGTCTCTGCTGCTCTCTGGTGACAGGTGTAACCATGACTCTACTAAAGGACACCAATAATAATAAGATACTTGCTTGGGCCAAGAAACACGAGCAATGGACATTACACCAGTGGAATTCTGTCCTTTTGTCTGACGAGTCCAAATTTGAGATTTTTGGTTCCTACCGTCGTGTCTTTGTGAGATGCAGAGTAGGTGAACGGATGATCGCCGCATGTGTGGTCCTCACCATGAAACACGGAGGAGGAGGTGTGATGATGTGGGGGTGCTTGCTGGTGACACTGTCTGTAATTTATTTAGAATTCAAAGCACACTTAATCAGCCTGGCTACCACAGAATTCTGCAGCGATACACCATCCCATCTGGTTTATGCTTAGTGGGACAGTCATTTGTGACCCGATTCAGGAAACTTGGCATATGTCGCAAGTCACGACTTCACAGAAGAGCCGTTTGAACGTGAAAAATATTTTTGGGAAGAAATGCCTTCTCGAACATATGAACTTTCATATGCCTTAATAACAAACTTGTATGCCATTTGTAAATACGAATAAAATGGTTAAATTACGAGCCTTGTTGGTTATTAAGCCACAGAAAAAGTTAGCAACCTTCCCACTAGCCATGATTGGCTGAGATAATGAGTGAGCTGGACATGCCGAGAGAGGAGTTCGGATTGGTCTGCCATAATGAAGGCAAATTTGAGCTTGTCAGTCTGTGTTGGTAATCCTGTCAAACGTGGCTTTTAAATATGTTTTTGTGTAGTGGAGCTGCATAAGTGTTGCTCTCCATTTTCTGGAGGATCAAGTTTTGAAATCAGTGGAATTAGAGTATGATAGCTGAAGAGATGGAGAAAACACCTGTCTCCGGATTACATCTTCAAACTAACGGAAACTGTGGTATGGCATTCCTGACAGAGAGACATGTCCAGGATGCATGTTGATGTATACAGTGTCTAGCGTTAGCTAGCTACAATTTCAGATATTACACGATTCTAATTTTGACAGAAAGTCGTATCATTTCAAAATAAAGTGTACTGATAGCTAGTTAGCTAACATTAGCTGGCTGGCTCCCTAGTTATTATTCTTTTTTCCCAGAGCTGTTGGCTTTTCTAGTTAGAGTCTAACGTTGGGCAGTGTTGGCACTTTGTTCATTGTTGTTTAACTAGCTAGCATTAGCTGGCTGGCTCGTTAGCTAACGTTACATGACGTGTGTACAACACCCGTTGAATATGGCCGGTGTCAGTAAACGTCTGCAAACAAGCAATGAAATTGTTGCCAGCAGAGCTGGTTAGGCTGTTTTCATGCTATCCAGAGGTAAACAAATCATCGGCCAGAGTGTACACTCCGAGAGCGAAATGAGATGGGTGTGAATGATGTTGAATATGTGTAGTCAAAGAAAAGCTCTTCACTAGATACCAAAACATTCAAAGTTGATTTTCTCAAAAGTGAGTTTTCAACTTTCAAAGCATAATTACTTATCCATTGCTCCTCAAATGCAGTGTATGATATACCATTTTGTAGCTCTGAGTCTCTACTTTTATCCAATGTAAAAAAAGAACTTTTCACATTTTGCTACATAAGACCGAATCCAGGTGGTGACTCACATTTGTTTTTCAACAAGACAATGACCCAAAACACACCTCCAGGCTTTGAAAGGGCTATTTGACCAAGAAGGAGAGTGATGGATTGCTGCATCAGATGACCTGGCCTCCACAATCACTGACCTCAACCCAATTGAGATTGTTTGGGATGAGTTGGACCCAAAGGGAAATCTGGCAACAAGTGCTCAGCATATGTGGAAACTCCTTCAAGACTGTTGGAAAAGCATTCCAGGTGACTACCTCATGAAGCTGGTTGAGACAATGCCAAGAGTTTACAAAGCTGTCGTCAAGGCAAAGGGTGGCTACTTTGAAGAATCTGAAATATAAAATATATTTGGATTTGTTTGACACTTTTTTGGTTATTACATGATTCCGTATGATTTATTTCATAGTTTTGATGTCTTCACTATTATTCTACAATGTAGACAGTAGTAAAAATAAAGAAAAACCCTTGAATGAGTAGGTGTGTCCAAACTTCTGACTGGTACTGTATAGATTGTGAAACAATTTGCAAAACACTATAAGACTTGCCACTTCTATTCCTTCTGAGTAACGTTGAGATAGAAACACCATCACCCCTACTGTATTCTGCTGTTATTACCATGGGGGCATTTTATCAAATGTATATGTGTATCTGCAGCCAATTTAACAAATCCAAAACCCGAGTAGCCTCCTCCAGCCATCGTCCCCTAGTATTCCCATTAATATTATTAAAGTCAATCTGTTGGTTGGAGGGGTTAGCAAAAGGATGAGCACGGGACTATCTGTCTTTATCTCTCCCAGTGTGGGGCCTAATGGCTCTGATTGGCCTCCAAATTTAATTTAGACAGGATATTACTGTTACATGAGCTCTTTTCAACAATGCCATTTCCTTTTGCTTACACAGTACATTACCCAGCTCTCTCGAAGCTTCTCCCTGCTCTTCGGTGTCCTCTCTCTCTCTCTCTCTCTCTCTCTCTCTCTCTCTCTCTCTCTCTCTCTCTCTCTCTCTCTCTCTCTCTCTCTCTCTCTCCCCCTCTCTCTCTCTCTCCCCCTCTATCTCTCTATATCTTTCTTTCTTTATCTCTCTCTCTCTCTCTCTCTCTCTCTCTCTCTCTCTCTCTCTCTCTCTCTCTCTCTCTCTCTCTCTCTCTCTCTCTCTCTCTCTCTCTCTCTCTCTCTCTCTCTCTCTCACTCGCTCTCTCTCTCTCTCTCTCTCTCTCTCTCTCTCTCTCTTTCTCTCTCTCTCTTTCTCTCTCTTTCTCTCTCTCTCACTCGCACTCCTTCTCTCTCTGCTAAAACAAAAACAGGTCCAGAGCAATCTTACAGCCTCATGAACAATGGTGCAATGATTGGTGATATGAAAGCGTATGTCACAAAGCATGCTGAACTGATTTGAGTTTGACGCATTTTCATCGTTCAAACATGAAAATAATTAAATCGTGGTAAGAATGACATTTCAGGAGGGGTGGAAATATGAGAGGAGAAAGAGGATGTCCTAGAATATACCAAATGTATTAAAATACACACTTGTTAATGAACGAGAGAGAGAACGAGAGAATGACAGTGATGATGAATGAAACACACTTCATAGCTGCCAGGGTCCATTGTGATTGGTCCTGGTGCTGCACAGACAGAACACAAGTTGCCTAGGCGAACCAGCCATTCGCCAGGCACCAGGTACTGACTGCATTAACAAATAGCATTCCTATTCAAGTCAACAGAAAGGTTTTCAATGACAGCACGTGGGACAAAAGGTCATGGGAAGGCTTTGCGCCGTTAATTAAGTAAAATTGGTGAATGTCAGATCCACAAAGGTCACCACTAATCTCCTCATATTGTCATTCCTTCCTAGCTCATACGATGTGGGTTGCCAGATAATGTAATTCCTTTCTAGCTCGTACCATGTGGGTTGCCAGATAATGTAATTCCTTCCTAGAGCATACCATGTGGGTTGCCAGATATTTCTCAATCCTTACTGCATCATACGACGTAGTTGCCATGCAGGCTGGTCGACATCTACGTCCATGACTATTTAAAGATGAATGAAGCTAGAACAACTAAACCACCTCCAAGGCAAGGAAAGAAAGTCCTCTGCCGAGGCACCATCGTCTATTAACAGTAATACATTCAGACATCATAGATACAGATAAGCACAGTACATTTGTTAAAGGGTATATATATCCTTTCTCATTATATCAAACCAACAAATTAAGTTCCTCCGTGAATTATACAGTCGTACGGTATCTATCTTTATCCAGAACTGAAGATAGATCATCTCTATATTATTATTGATAACAAAAATAATACTGTCCAATTTAGGAGTCATATTTGTGAGAGTGAGAGACAGTCCTGGGACTACAGGGATAGGTGGTGATTGGTTAGTGATGGTGATGGTGATGTACGTTGGCATCCTGTTTGATTATTGAGCCCCTCAGGGGACGAGGTGACATCGTGAGCCACATGTAGTTTATAATGAGACACAGAGTAGCTCTCTACTGGGATCTGTTATTGATCATTATCCTTCTGGGCAACACTGGTTGCATCCCAAATTGCACACTATTCAATAAATAGAGCATTACTTTTGATTACTGCACTACATAGGGATTAAGTTGCCGTTTGGGACACAGCCACTGTAATTTCTTATAGGATAAGATTGCTTGCTTTCTCTCTCTTCAGAATGGTAACTATCTCCATGTCGGTCAAGTTAGCCATACGATTGGGTACAGTAGGTTACTTTTTAAATGTAATATGTTACAGTTGATAGTTGCCTGTCCAAACTTGTAATCAGTAACGTAACTTTTGGATTACCCAAACTCTGTAACGTAATCAGATTACATTAAACTACTTTTAGAATACTTTCCCCCTTAACAGGTATTAGAAGGCAAAAATGTATGTTACCAACTGACCAACGTCTATTGCAGGATAAATCAATGTTAAAGTTTACATAGCTGGTCATATATGGATGTTCAACTTTACTTCACGGGTCGGTTATGTAGGCTTCTTCTAACCCATCGCTTTCTACTACTGTACACATAATAATATGATACAAATGTTATCTTTACATTGAAAGCCTAAGTTTATCAGAATTCCAGTCATTCAAATAAATGATCTTCTTGATCTTCAAGAGTAGGACTTGGAAATATGAGTACAGATTAGCCAAATTGTTTTACCTGAGCATAACCCCCAAAATTAAAGACTCATTAGCCAGCCCTACTCTGTGGTTTATGATTTTTTTGTCACGGAGGACTGATTGAGCTCATTGATTTGAGTTGAAAAATAAATATTGACCTTATGGAATGGCATAAGGTCTACTGAAAGTACTACTGAAAATGTATATTTACATGTGAAAAATTAATGCCATCTGCTATAAGCCTATTGTTTACCTTTATTTAACCAGGCAAGTCAGTTAAGAACAAATTCTTATTTTCAATGACGGCCTAGGAACAGTGGATTAACTGCCTTGTTCAGGGACAGAACGACCTTGTACCTTGTCAGCTCGGGGATTTGAACTTGCAACCTTCCAGTTACTAATCCAACGCTCTAACCACTCGGATACCCTGCCACTCCAATAGTTTGATAGTAATAGCTTGATATCTTGACAAAAGGCATCCCGTCAATGGGACAGTTGTAAATCGTGCAGCGCTGTGTGTCCCGATCACAGATTTTAGAGAAACAACAAATATCGGTACATATAAGTGTCTCTTATCGGCTGAAAGATTCAATTATTGTTAATATAACTGTACTGTCCAATTTGCAGTAGCTATTACTCCGAAAAAGCCACGCTATTGTTTGAGGAGAGCTCCTAACAACAAAACACTTTTTTCACCGCGATAGGTTTGATAAATTCACCTCTTATGGTGAAATGTGTACTTATATTCTGAAATCTTGCTCTGATTTATCATCCAAAGGGTCCCAGAAATAACACGAAGTGTTGTTTCTTTAGATAAAATCCTTTTTCATATCCTAAAAAGGTCCATATAGCATGCAAGATCGATTTTGTATTTCCACTCGTTCAATTTGCAATCTGTGAAAATCAACCTTAAACGTTGTTTCAACCAGTCAAATCACGTTTATATTTGTTCCTCAGAGATCCTGAATGTAACCAGACTTGACTATATCATTAGAAGTGTAGTATATCCTATAGGACACCAAATTTGGTCAGAGAGCGATGCCTTCATGGTGTGCCTATGACACAGGCAGTCTTCACTTGATTGACTGTAACTTTGCCAAATAAGCACCAATTGGGGTTAAACAAAGCTAGCTAGATAGCCAATGAGCTGGGCTGTATGGGAGTATGAAAACCCTGTATCTGTCGCTAACCTTGTGTGACAACAAGCCTTTTCCTTTTGGACAAAAATTACAAGAATATGGAGAGTTACGAAGCTATGATAACTGGGTGTTTTGCAAATGTTGAACTTACAATATGGCTACTAATACTGGAAAAGCTAAATCAAAGTCCAAGTATACAGATGACGATATTCTTGCAGAAAAATGTAATGTAAATGTCTCCTTCACGTTTTGCCCAAATGTACCTGGGTGACTTCACATTAAATGTCATGTAGTTTGCTCATACTTCAAGTTATCTGTCTGATACACTGCTGCCATCTTGTGAACACGTCGTAATTACAACCAGAGTGATTTGGTACCTTACTGTTGCATTTCAAAGATGGTGGTAGTATTTTCTTCTACCAGATCTATTGTGTCATATTCTCCTACATTCAATTCAAAATTCCACAAACTTCAAAGTGTTTCCTTTCAAATGGTACCAAGAATATGCATATCCTTGGTTCAGGGCCCGAGCTACAGGCAGTTAGATTTGGGTATGTCATTTTTAGGTGAAAATTGGGAAAAAAGGGGGCTATCCCTAAGAAGTTTTAAAGGGCACATCCACAGATGAAACAATAACAAACCGTTCGCCTCACCTCTGTTTTGGTAAAAAAAAAAAAAAGCTGAGGGATGGGCCTGGAGAAATGTAACAACTCTCAGATTCATAGAAAGACCTACGGATGCAAGGGCTGACCATCCATGATGTCAACATTATGGTTTTAAACATGTTATGAGAATATACAGTGTGTGTTTACATTCACAATGTTTACAAACATTAGAGAAAAACAAGCTTATATGTTGGGTTCTCATGGAGTGTGACAGTTGAACTAAGCTCGTGAGGCATTTATAAATTATATTCATCAAGTTGGACACACCTACTCATTCAAGTTTTTTTTTTTAAGTATTTTTATTTTTTACTATTTTCTATATTGTAGAATAATAGTGAAGACATCAAAACTATGAAATAACACATATGGAATCATGTAGCAACGAAAAAAGTGTTAAAAAAATCTAAATATATGTTATATTTTAGAGCCTTCATAGTAGCCAACCTTTGCCTTGATGACAGCTTTGCAAACTCTTGGCATTCTCTCAAACAGCTTCACCTGGAACAGTCTTGAAGGAGTTCCCACATATGCTGAGCACTTGTAGGCTGCTTTTCCTTCAATCTGCAGCCCAACTTATCCCAAATCATCTCAATTGGGTTGAGGTCGGGTGATTGTGGAGGCCAGGTCATCTGATGCAGCACTCCATCACTCTCCTTCTTGGTCAAATAGCCCTTACACAACCTGGAGGTGTTTTGGGTCATTGTCCTGTTTAAAATCAAATTATAGTCCCACTAAGCGCAAACCAGATGGGATTTTGTATCGTTGCAGAATGATGTGGTAGCCATGCTGGTTAAGTGTGCCTTGAATTAAAAATAAATCACAGACAGAGACAGGAGAAAAGCACCCTGACACCATCACACCTCCTCCTCTATGTTTCACGGTGGAAACCACACATGCAGAGATCATCTGTTCACCTACTCTGCTACTCACAAAGACACAGCGGTTGGAACCAAAAATCTCAAATTTGGACTCGTCAGATCAAAGGACATATTTCCACCAGTCTAATGTCCATTGTTCGTGTTTCTTGGTCTAATCAAGTATTTTCTTCTTATTGGTATCCTTTGGTTTCTTTGCAGCAATTCGACCATGAATAATTGATTCACGCAGTTCCCTTCTGAATAGTTGATGTTGAGATGTGTCTGTCACTTGAACTTTGTGAATCATTTATTTGGGCTCCAATTTCTGAGGCTGGTAACTCTAACAAATGTATCCTCTGCAACAGAGAGTCTTCTGGGTTTTCCTTTCCTGTGGCGGTCGTCATGAGAGTAAGTTTCATCATAGCGCTTGATGGTTTTTGCTACTGCACTTGAAGAAACTTTCTAAATGTTCCAGATTGGCTGACCTTCATGTCTTAAAGTAATGAACAACTGTAATTTCTCTTTGCTTATTTGAACTGTTCTTGCCATAATATGGACTTGGTATTTACCAAATAGGGCTATCTTCTGTATACCACCCCTACCTTGTCACAGCATAACTGATTGGCTCAAACGCATTAAGAAGGAAAGCAATTCCACAAATTAACTTTTAACAAGGCACATCTGTGAATTTAAATGCATTCCAGGTGACTACCTCATGAAGCTGGTTGAGAGAATGCCAAGAGTGTGCAAAGCTGTCATCAAGGCAAAGGGTGGCTGCTTTGAAGAATCTCAAATCTCAAATATATTTTAGTTTTAATGTCTTCACTATTATTATACAATGTAGAAAACAGTAAAAAATAATAATAATAATACAAATTTTAAAAACTTGAATGAGTAGGTGTGTCCAAACTTTTGAAAGGTACTGTATATATAGAGAATGTATACGGTGCATTCGGAAAGTATTCAGACCCCTTGACTTTTTCCACATTTTGTTACGGATGCAAGGGCTGCAAGGGCCTTATTCTAAAATTGATTAAATTAAAAAATATATATATCTACAGACAATACCTCATAATGTCAAAGTGAAAACAGGTTTGTAGATATGCACATTTATTAAATAAAAAACAAACAGAAATAGCTTATTTAAATGCGTTTTCAGCCCTTTCGCTATGAGACTTGAAATTGAGCTCAGGTGCATCCTGTTTCCATTGATCATCCTTAAGATGTTTCTACAACTTGATTGGAGTCCACCTGTGGCAAATTTAATTGGTTGGACATGATTTGGAATAGCAAATAAGGTCCCACAGTTGACAGTGCATGTCAGAGCAAAAACCAAGCAATGAGGTCGAAGGATTTGTTCGTAGAGCTCCGAGACAGGATTGTGTCGAGGCACAGATCTGGGGAAGGGTACCAAAACATTTCTGCGGCATTGAAGGTCCCCAAGAACACGGTGGCCTCCATCATTCTTAAATGGAAGAAGTTTGGAACCACCAAGACTCTTCCTAGAGCTGGGTGCCCAGCCACACTGAGCAATCGGGGGAGAAGGGCTTTGGTTAGGGAGGTGGTCAGGGAGAACCCAATGGTCACTCTGGCAGAGCTCCAGAGTTCCTCTGTGGAGATGGGAGACCCTTCCACCAATCAGACCTTTATGGTAGAGTGGCCAGACGGAAGCCACTTCTCAGCAAAAGGCACATGACAGCCCATTTGAAGTTTGCCAAAAGGCACCTAAAGGACTCAGACCATGAGAAACAAGATTCTCTGGTCTGATGAAACCAAGATTGAAATCCTCTTTTGTAGCCTACAAAAGCCTATTCCTTCTCTTTTCCTGTGATCCATCAAACACATAGTGGTCTTTGACTTGTGGTCAGACTCGCTCAAGTGGAACAAACTTAAACTTGCACCTTTTTTCAATGCCTGAGAAAACAGAGAGGTGTCAAATATTTTTTTTTCACAAACATCCTTTTTGAATTTAAAAGTAATCCTCGAAGTAATCATCTACTTTTTCAAAAGTATCTGTAATATGATTACAATAGTTTTGCTGGTAACGTAACGGATTACAGTTACAGTTTTTTTGTAATCCCTTACATGTAATGGATTGCATGTATTCTGTTACCCCCCAACCCTGGTTAGCAGATACCAGTGTTTGAGCAATTAATCTAGGTGTAAATTCACGAGTAACAGGAAGGAGCAGGTGACCTTTCAACTTCTCATTTGTTGTCTGGTGGCGGTATTATGATTCAAAAGTTCAAATCCAAATCGAGGAATTGCTTTTTGTTTGTAGGTGTTATAATTTGAGGATTCATACTGCCTTTCTCTTCTTGCTTGTTACAGTTTTAATGAGGGTCAGACGGACAGACAGACAGACAGAAAGATATAGAGAGAATCTGTACAAGGTATAGTATTTTGTCAAAGGCTTTCAATGTGTTCTCAGTCATATATTACCCCTGTATTAGTTGTGAGTGGAGTTGCATTGTATTGGTGGTGAGTGGGCTTGTATCGTATTGGTGGTGAGTGGGGATGTATTAGGTCTGAGAAGGTATTGTTGTGCTCGACAGCTGGGGGGCTGTGTAGCACTGTGCTGCCTAGGTTTCCTCTGTGCAGAGCGGAGTGTGCATTAACTCATCAGGAGATCTGACAATCACACAATGGCTGACTACCAGCTGCTGGCCACAACCTAACTGCTAGCTCGACACTTGTACAAACATACTTTACATTACAATCAAAACAAATGGGTTCAGGAGTGTGTTTGCACTGCAGGGGTCTAATGTTGCATCCCTCCTGGTCTCATATTGTGGTTATCTAGGTGGCCACGTCCTTGTCCACCACCCACACATCCTCCTCCACATGTATCTGTCATCCCTGAGATTGTAGGTTTTCAGCATTGTCTGAATTCATTGAAATGCTCTTGCAGCATTGGAGCGCGAAGCTACGCTATGCATTCATATAGATGAACATGTTACTAGGTGTGGGCTCTCGTTAACAGCGCTTTTTGGTCGCCGACCAGCAAGGACAACATAAGCTTACAACACTTCGATTTCTCTCAAAGCCACACTACCAATGTCCTCTGATCAGTCAAACACAGCTGGAGAACACCAGCCAGCCTCCAACCAGTCTGTTCTCAACCCAAACCATTCTTGCGCAGAATAGCAACACACAGAGCAGACCTCATATAGTTGGATGGGCTGATGCTCAACAACAGCTTGGCCCTTCACTGTGTGTGGACGCCTTCACAGAGCTGTATTCTCTTAAGCTATAGTACAGTGAGAGAGAGAACGAGATAGAGAGGTTATTTACATTTATGCCCGTCTACAACCCCGGGGACTAGTCAATGTGAACGAACTAACATCAAATCAAATCAAATTTATTTATATAGCCCTTCGTACATCAGCTGATATCTCAAAGTGCTGTACAGAAACCCAGCCTAAAACCCCAAAACAGCAAGCAATGCAGGTGTTGAAGCACGTTGGCTAGGAAAAACTCCCTAGAAAGGCCAAAACCTAGGAAGAAACCTAGAGAGGAACCAGGCTATGAGGGGTGGCCAGTCCTCTTCTGGCTGTGCCGGGTGGAGATTATAACAGAACATGGCCAAGATGTTCAAATGTTCAGAAATAATAGGTCTGGGACAGGTAGCACGTCCGGTGAACAGGTCAGGCAGGCAGAACAGTTGAAACTGGAGCAGCAGCACAGCCAGGTGGACTGGGGACAGCAAGGAGTCATCATACCAGGTAGTCCTGAGGCATGGTCCTACGGCTTCAGGTCCTCCGAGAGAGAGAAAGAAAGAGATAAAGAGAGAATTAGAGAGAGCATACTTAAATTCACACAGGACACCGGATAAGACAGGAGAAGTACTCCAGACATAACAAACTGACCCTAGCCCTCCCCCCCCCGACACATAAACTACTGCAGCATAAATACTGGAGGCTGAGAGGAGGGGTCAGGAGAAACTGTGGCCCCATCCGATGATACCCACGGACAGGGCCAAGTAGGAAGGATATAACCCCACCCACTTTGCCAAAGCACAGCCCCCACACCACTAGAGTGATATCTTCAACCACCAACATACCATCCTGAGACAAGGCAGAGTATAGCCCACAAAGATCTCCGCCATGGCACAACCCAAGGGGGTGCGCCAACCCAGACAGGAAGATCACATCAGTGATTCAACCCACTCAAGTGACACACCCCTCCTAGGGACGGCATGAAAGAGCACCAGTAAGACATTGGGTTAGAGGCAGAGAATCCCAGTGGAGAGTGGGGAACCGGCCAGGCAGAGACAGCAAAGGCGGTTCGTTGCTCCAGAGCCTTTCCGTTCACCTTCACACTCCTGGGCCAGACTACACTCAATCATATGACCCACTGAAGAGATGAGTCTTCAATAAAGACTTAAAGGTTGAGACCGAGTTTGCGTCTCTCACATGGATAGGCAGACCATTCCATAAAAATGTAGCTCTATAGGAGAAAGTCCTGCCTCCAGCTGTTTGCTTAGAAATTCTAGGGACAATTAGGAGGCCTGCGTCTTGTGACTGTAGCATACGTGTAGGTATGTATGGCAGGACCAAATCAGAGAGATAGGTAGGAGCAAGCCCATGTAATGCTTTGTAGGTTAGCAGTAAAACCTTGAAATCAGCCCTTGCCTTGATAGGAAGCCAGTGTAGGGAGGCTAGCACTGGAGTAATATGATCACATTTTTTGTTTCTAGTCAGGATTCTAGCAGCTGTATTTAGCACTAACTGAAGTTTATTTCGTGCTTTATCCAGGTAGCCGGAAAGTAGAGCATTGCAGTAGTATTTTTCTGCATCATTTTTGGATAGAAAGTTTCTGATTTTTGCAATGTTATGTAGATGGATAAAAGCTGTCCTTGAAACAGTCTTGATATGTTCGTCAAAAGAGAGATCAGGGTCCAGAGTAACGCCAAAGTTCTTCACAGTTTTATTTGAGACGACTGTACAACCATTAAGAGTAATTGTCAGATTCAACAGAAGATCTCTTTGTTTCTTGGGACCTAGAACAAGCATCTCTGTTTTGTCCGAGTTTAAAAGTAGAAAGTTTGCAGCCATCCACTTCCTTATGTCTGAAACACAGGCTTCTAGCGAGGGCAATTTTGGGGCTTCACCATGTTTCATTGAAATGTACAGCTGTGTGTCATCCGCATAGCAGTGAAAGTTAACATTATGTTTTTCGAATGACATCCCCAAGAGGTAAAATATACAGTGAAAACAATAGTGGTGCTAAAACGGAACCTTGAGGAACACTGAAATTTACAGTCGATTTGTCAGAGGACAAACCATTCACAGAGATGAACTGATATCTTTCCGACAGATATCTAAACCATCTAAACCAGCCCAGAACTTGTCCGTGTAGAACAATTTGGGTTTCCAATCTCTCCAAAAGAATGTGGTGAATGTGGTGATCGATGGTATCAACAGCAGCACTAAGGTCTAGGAGCATCCTTTATGATCCTGGCCCACGTGTGTTGGTTGCAGTCATTTCAGAATACGTGGTTTTCTCTCACTCAGCATTTAAACATGCATTATTTAAGCAGGTGCCCCAAAGTATTTTTAACCATTAGACACATTTAACATTGAACAGGGCTCATTTCATTAATAACTGTCAGCAGGGAGAATATTTCCCTTACTCCTGTGTACATTTGAGTCCAAGCTGTAATTGCTCATTATTGCAGCCAATGATTAGAGGCCCTTGCTCCCAGTACACTACAGGAACAGGAGGAATGTGGAGAAAAGAAAATTATTCGTACTGCATTGCAAATCTCATTTGGGGAGCAACACACAGAGTTCTCAAAACCAGGGAAGGAACAAAACACTGCATATGTTTCTGTTTTTGTTGATTAATCAGGTTTTTCAGGTCTTTAACATTCCATGAACTGACTCTGGTTTGCAGTGTACCAAGAGCTCATACATGGCAAGAGAAGCTGACCACATCACCTCAGCCCTTACATTGGAAACAGACAGAACCCTAATGGTAAAACTAGCTAAATGTGATCTTGTTCTATGCCTTTAAATCAGAGGAAAATAGCGAGAAAATCCTGTCCGTTTTTTGTTCGATAACAACATGTACACAAAGGCAAGCATTATTCTACTGGGAGTTAGAAACAGCTGTGATGTGTCTGTTGTTGGAAATGCTAGTTTTGGACAGTGTGTTTGGACGGTGTGTGTGTGTGTTCATTTTGGATGAGGTGTGTGTGAGCAAGATATTTATTCTCAGATGGGCTGCCAAACACTTTTCTGCCCTCCCTCTCCCACCTCCCACCTTCCTCTCCCTCTATCCGTTCATAAATAATGCACCGGGTGCTCTGCTCATCTCCATCCAAGACAGCACCAATGTTATGAAGTGCAAGTTAATGGATGAACTCATTTCAATAAACAGGAGTGGTGTTTAATGCGCACGGGCACTCTAATAGTGAAAACAACACTAATTAGGCAGTATTAGTGGTGTGACAGGGGGTGAGGGTGAGAGGGGGATGAGGGGTACTCCAATCATCAGAGGAAGGGGGTGTCAGTGGAGAGAGGGGAGACATGGTACCCTCTCTGATAATCTCCTTCACCAACAGACAGAACTGGGTACATCTCTCAAAGGGCTCTCATTTTCTCTTTCCCATTGATCGGCTCGTAGCGTACCCAACACCCGACAGGGACAAGACAGATAGGTACAGCCCACCATTGTCATAAAAGTACTTTGACCTCTCTGTCACTCCCGCAACACACACAGAAGCACTCATACGACACACACACACACACACACACACACACACACACACACACACACACACACACACACAGTGCCAGTGCAAGTACTAATGATATTGACCTCTCCATAAACTCTCATTGCTTTTTGATGAGGGGTTTGTTCAGAAAGCTAGCTTCTGTGATGTGGTCTCACTACGCTGGTCCTTATTTGCATTAGGACCATCCAGGTACTGTAGCCTGAGTAATGGCTTTGTGGTTCAGGAGCAACACATGTCTTTGATGTAGGAGATTCAATGAGCCTCTTCACAACATCATACCCTCACAGAGAAGACTTCAGGGCCCATTTAGGCCAGGGCCATGAAACACACATAAAAGTAAGAGAGAACCAAATAAGGCAGGGAAGAATACAGCCTTGGGTATTGCATTTTCTTCTAGCCCGAGGTCGACTACAACACACTATCTTTCTCATTGGGATTCAATATTGTGCATGTGGGATGCAATAACAGTTATCATCAGTGTGTTTTAGGTCGATTTTAGAGAGGAACTATAATTGTAAATAAGACCTTAACAACTGATCCATAAACGACACAATCTCAATTGCACTCCACACTGCCCTCACCAACCTCGATAAAAGGAAAACCTATGTGAGAATGCTGTTCATTGACTACAGCTCATCGTTCAACACTGCTGTCCCCTCCAAGCTCGTTACCAAGCTTAGGACCCTGAGACTGAACACCTCCCTCTGCAAATGGATCCTGAACTTGCTGACGGGCCGACCCCAGTTGGTGAGGGTAGGCACGTTGACCCTCAACATGTGGGCTCCACAGGGATGTGAACTTAGTCCCCTCCTGTACTCCCTGTCAACTATGGCTGTGTGGCCATGCATGACTCCAACAACATCATCAAGTATGCTGTTGACGGTGGTAGTCCTGATCACCAGCGACGATGAGACAGCTAACAGGGATGAGGTCAGTGACACAGCAGTGTGATGCCGGGAGAACAACCTCTCCCTCAACATCAGTTATACCAAGCTTTTCATTTGGGAGAGGTTGTTCATGTTCAACTGTGGCTAAAGGGACAATTTGTATAAAAGCACTGAGCCCCCCAGCACATCCCCAGCCGCCCAGGACTAGCCCTAACCTCATCACCCTGTGCTTCTACACCTCCATTGCTTGCTGTTTGGGGTTTTAGGCTGGGTTTCTGTACAGCACTTTGTGACATCAGCTGATGTAAGAAGGGCTTTATAAATACATTTGATTTATGGATTGATCATTAGGTCCAGCCCAGACTCAGACGAAGAGCCAGTCTTGTCTGTATCCTAATGTTATAGTGTCTTGACTTTGTGATCAGTTCATTGCAAGCCCCGAATGTCTTTCGATTAGGAGGTTAGGTTTTGTAGCATTTCAAAGCTGGGAGAGAGTTAAGGCAGGTTATGTAGCATTTCAAAGCTGGGGGAGAGTTAAGGCAGGTTATGTAGCATTTCAAAGATGGGAGAGAGTTAAGGCAGGTTATGTAGCATTTCAAAGATGGGAGAGAGTTAAGGCAGGTTATGTAGCATTTCAAAGATGGGAGAGAGTTAAGGCAGGTTATGTAGCATTTCAAAGCTGGGAGAGAGTTAAGGCAGGCCCCAGTGGATGTGTTGGTGTCAGAGCACCCTGCACTAGATTAACATAACTGGGATGACACGCCGGCACCAAGACAACCTCAGACCCTGTTCCTAGGGAGGCTAATTACACATCCACACACGCTCACGCACACACACAGTTTAGATCAATACCTCTGAGAGAACTCTGCTGCGCCACTACAAAAATCCACCCAAATTACACAAGGCTCTTTTCTCTTCCAAAAGCCTCATTAGGGAGAGTGAGGAATTGTTATCATTGTTGCCGTCGGTGCCTCTCTCTCTCTCTCTCTCCTTATTCTCTCTTTCCGCTGTTTCTAATCCCACCCAATTCACCCGTTGTCTTAGCCGTGTCCCTCCTCTCGTTCCTAATACGCTGCTTTAAATTTTAATGCTTTGGAGTTGACACTGGAGGGTTGGGGAGTTGGGACGGGCCCCATAAAGGCAGAGAGCAGGAGCCAGATGCCCATCATCAGTGCCCCCAGAAGGATGTGGAAGTATTACATTAGATGGTAAATCAACACCGGCCTTGTTAATTATTTAGGGAAACAAAGTGCTGCAGTCCTAGACACTCTGCTGTGAGACTGGCAATGTTTAATCCACATAATGTATCTGGAGGAAGAAGAAAAAGAAGGTACTGTAGGGAAGGAGGGATAGCAGGAAAGCGGGAGAGAGAAGAGGGAGGGAAGAGCCAGAGGGATATAGGGGCAAAAGAGTGGTAAGAGAGAGGAGTAAACATGGGGTAAAAGGATGAAGTGAAAGAGGGAGATGATCAATGAAATGGTAAAGAGGGAGAATAGAATAGCGTGAGCGAGATGACAGGGAGGTACATGTAGGAGCTAAAGACAGGGAAAGGAGAGAGTTGAGAGATGGGCAAAAGACGGTAGAAAAAACAGTGGCAAGAGAAAGGATGGAAGGGATAGATACAATTTATGGAGGAGATGCATAAGAGAGCTTTGAAGGAGGGAAGAGAGAGACAAGATACGGTTGTTTTATGAGGGAGAGGGCGCATGCAAAGTGCAGTTAAACCTCTTCATAAAGCCACAAACCACAGAAGCCTTTCTTGTCTTTAATCCTACTATTGTGTTAAAAGCCCTCTATGTCTTGCTTCACTGAACACAGAAATGTAATTGGTAATATGTTTAACAGTCACTTTCATAACAGAGAAAACAAAGAAAACTATCATAATCAGACATGTTTGGATTTTCCATTCTTTACTGCTTTCTGTAGCAAAGCTACTTTATGTCTTAAAACAAGTTGGTTCGAGTTAGGTCAATTCTCTCCGTCAGTTCTATGTCTCTGTGTGCTGTAAGAGGAATGCATAACTTACAAATATAGATAATGCTTCTCATTTCTGCAATATATTGAAGGAATCATATTTTGTGAAACCACACTGCCGCATAGACATTACACCCAGAATGAAAATACTGTGGAATAGATGACCACCATCATGCATATCCCAATATGCAGAATCTCGTGTGTGTTAAATTAGAGCGAGAGAGAGAGAGAGAGAGAGAGAGAGAGAGAGAGAGGTGGAAAGACAATTTGGCTCACGGTCTAGAACATGACTAAATATAGGAAAGGACAAAGAGAGGTGTGTGGCGTAGAAGCCATATGCCTAATTATTGAAATAATTGCTCTCACTTTCTCTTTCTCATTCACTCCCTTTCTCTCTCACTCTCTTTCTTTCTCTCTCCCTATCACTCTCTCTCTCTCTCTCTCCCTCTATCTCTCTAGCCCTGTGTGTCTGGTTACATGTAGCTACTATCTGCCTTCTGTTGCCTGCATTTGTCTCGTCAACTCACTGTGACCCCTCCGTCTGTCTGCCAAATCAAATACGCCACACACTAAAGTTTGGAGAAGAAAAATAAAACCATAGGGAAAAATTGTCTGTTGGGATAACTATTTACCATGTTGCATATCTATTGTGACAGTCAATGGTTTTTCTTTGTCTTTCAGAACTAGTTCACTGGTTTTGTTGTGATTTTGAATGGTGAGCTGCAATTTCAGTTATGGTTCATTTCTTTTTCTGTTATTTTCTTTTCGACATGCTTTTTCCAACCTGAACAATTCATTCTATAACCAATTTGACTGTCTACCTGATGCACTTCACGTGTAGGATAATTCTAAATAATTCCACATGGTGAGTGCTGCACTCTGGTGCATGTTGTGCTTTCTGTTATCTATCCAGTTCAGCCCTCAATCATTGCATTTGCTATTTTAATTTATCTTATTTCTGCCTGACTGATTAGTAATGCTGTTTTTGTTTATTTCTTCGGGAGCCTTAATTAGATTTCACAGGTTAAAGGTCTAAGTACTGAAAGTTCAAGATAATTATTTTTATTTTAATTGGGGGGGCTGTCGTTGTTTTTATTTCATTTTCAAAACTGAACAGATCAGAGCCTTTCATTGGTGTGTGTCCCTGCTATCTGTGTGTGTGATGGAGGGAGCCGAGGTGGTAGGTGTATGTGTGTGTGTGTTTTAGTCCCGCACTATGAATGGCCAAAACAATGTTTGAGAAGTTCCATGAAAGGCAGACACCATTTTATTCACCTTTGACACAGGTCACGAGGGAAAGAACAGAAGAATATGAAGCCTTAATTAGACTATTGGAATACAGCCACAGTCAGAATCCTAGTGAAACTAGTGGAATGAGAGTAGTGCACTGTGACTGATCATTTACATGACATAAGTATAAGCTAGACATGTTCATAATGACAATGATAATCGTGACACACTTACTGCATTGGACATCTGGCAGGAATATAGGAATTTAGATGTCTTCCCATTTAAAACACATTTAGGTCCTCGGTCGCCTGTAATGGTCCTCTGAATTCTGTGCACCATACAATAATGTAACCAGGTAAACAATGGGTGGAAAATGAGATAATCAGAATAAACAGAAACACAGATATAAAACAATGCTTGGAACAACAGTGTGCCCTCAGAAACAGAGCAGTCCCAATGGCTCCAATGAGGCTTCAATTGGAAAGCAAAGCTTTTTTAGCTGGAAATAGATTTTTTATTGTTCACTTCCCACATTCGTCCATTTCTTATATATCTCTCTTCTTCTCCCCCACTCTCTCTCTGTATTGTTTTCTCTTTATTTCCCCCTCTATTTAATGCAACATGTTTGTAGCTGAGACAGAAGCAGAGTAATATATTTAACATTGGCGGGAGGTTAGGGGAAAAGAAAGAAGAGGAAGCAGAAAAATAAGAGTTTGGGCCTAATTGTCTGTAATGCTTTTTGCGTTACCCATTTTAGGACAACACAGAGAAAACAGCCGAGCAGATTTTTTTCTAAAGACACTGGTCGGACACACTAATGGCCCTGACAGGGCGTAAATGCAATTTAAAAAAGCTGATCTATGTAAACCATTGTTGAGGAGGAGGAGGAGGAGTTGTGCGTGCGTGTTTGTGCCAGTGTGTGTGTGTGTGTGCCACGGTTATTATAGTAAATGAAAACTGAAACGAAAATGGAAACTAAAACTAAAAAAAAAACTATTTAGAAAACTGAAATAAAAATGAAAACAAAAAAAAAACATTAAAAAAGCTAAAATGATACAGAAACTACTATCGTTGACTGCAAAAAGAAGCTTGAAAATGTTTTGTTAAAATAAAATAAAAACCATCATAATTATTTTAAGTTTTAGTTATTTTTCAATATATTTTTAAATGGTGTTTTTGAGCTTATAAATCTGTCTGATTGAATGCTGCCAGTAGATGTCGATGTTTCAAATAGGCCTATGGAGCCATTCGCAATTCACACACCGACCAACTTGCTGACCAGTGACTGGGCCAAGCTTTAGCAGCTTGTGAAGTTGCCACACCGACAAACTTCAAACTGACAGCTAGTCGCTGTCTGATGTGATGCTGTGCCTTCTCAACCTTGATTCACACTTGAATCCAACTACTGTTGCAAAACAATTGCATACATATTGAATCCTCTGGCAGCAAACTTCAATCCAACCCCTGCAGCAGCTTGCCTGACGGAACCAAGTTTGTCTCTCGCACTTCGCTCAACAGAGATGGAGCCACTGAGTACAGTTACATGCACACAATAATGCTATTAAAACATTTACATGCTTTACAAGAAGAACGATTTCCTTAATAATCCTGTTTACATGTACACATCTGAAATCAGGCTACCTGATGGCCCTTTGATAAATGAAAATAATCAGCAATCAAAATAAACATGCGACCACAGCGACCATATTCTTTTGGGAAGTTTGTATGTGAAAACTACATTTTAAAAAGAACACATATACATACACACACATACACACATACACACATACATACATACATACATACATACATACATACATACATACATACATACATACATACATACATACATACATACATACATACATACATATTTATATACAGTGTATTTCCGAAAGTATTGAGAGCCCTTCACTTTTTCCACATTTTGTTATGTTACAGCCTTCTTCTAAAAAGAAATCCTCGTCAATCTACACACAATACCCCATAAACACAAAGTAAAAACAGGTTTTTTGAAAATAGAAATACTTTATTTACATAAGTATTTAGACCCTTTGCTGTGAGACTCGAAATTGAGCTCAGGTGCATTCCATCCCATTGCATCCTTGAGATGTTTCTACAACTTGATTGGAGTCCACCTGTGGTAAATTCAATTGATTGGACATGATTTGGAAAGGCACACACCTGTCTATATAAGGTCCCACAGTTGACAGTGAATGTCAGAGCAAAAACCAAGGCATGAGGTTGAAGGAATTTTTGTAGAGCTCCGAGACAGGATTGTGTCGAGGCACATTTTTGTAACATTGAAGATCCACAAGAAAACAGTGGCCTCCATCATTCTTAAATGGAAGAAGTTTGGAACCACCAAGTCACTTCCTAGAGCTGGCTTCCCAGCCAAACTGAGAAATCAGGGAGAAGGGCCTTGGTCAGGCAGGTGACCAAGAACCCAATGTTCACTCTGACAGAGATCCAGAGTTCCTCTGTGGAGATGGGAGAACCTTTCAGAAGGACAACCATCTCTGCAGCACTCAACCAATCAGGACTTTATGATAAAGTGGCCAGACGGAAGTCACTCCTCAGTCAATGATAGCCTGCACATGACAGCCTGCTTGGAGTTGGCCAAAAGGCCCCTAAAGGACTCTCAACCCATGACAAAGAAGATTCTCTGGTCTGATGAAACTATTATTTAACTCTTTGGCCTGAATGTCAAGCGTCACGTTTGGAGGAAACCAGGCACCGCTCATCACCTGGCCAACACCATCCCAATGGATAAGCGTGGTGGCAGCATCATGCTGTGGGGATGTTTTTCAGCAGGACTGGGAGACTAGTCAGGATTAAGGGAAAGATGAACGGAGCAAAGAACAGAGAGATCCTTGATGAAAATCTGCTTCAGAGAGCCCAGGACCTCAGACTGGGGCAAAGGTTTATCTCCCAACAGGACAATGACCCTAAGCACACAGCCAAGACAATTTAGGAGTGTCTTTTTGACAAGTCTCTAAATGTCCTTGAGTGGCCCAGCCAGAGCCCGGACTTGAACCCGATCGAACATCCCTGGAGAGACCTGAAAAAAACTGTGAAGCGAAGCTCCCCATCCAACCTGACAGAGCAGAATGGGAGAAACTCCCAAATACATGTGTGCCAAGCTTGTAGCGTCACACCCAAGAAGACTCAATGTTGTAATCGCTGCCAAAAGTGCTTCAACAAAGTACTGAGTAAAGAGTCTGAATGCTGATGTAAATATGACATTTCTTAGGTTTTTTGCAAACATTTCTAAAAACCTGTTTTTGCTTGGTTGCTATGGGGTATTGTGTGTAGGTTGATGAGGCAAAAAAAAACAGTTTAATACATTTTAGAATAAGGCTGTAACGTACATAATGTGGAAAAAGTGAAGGGGTCTGATTACTTTCTGAGTGCGCTGTATATACAGTACCAGTCAAAAGTTGAGAGACAGCTACTCATTCCATGTTTTTTCTTTATTTCTACTATTTTCTACATTGTAGAATAATTGTGGAGACATTCAAACTATGAAATAAAAAATTTGGAATCATGAAGTAAACAAAAAAATTGTTAAACAAATATAAATGTATTTTAGATACTAGAGTCTTCAAAGTTGCCACCCTTTGTCTTGATGACAGCTTTGCACACTCTTGGCATTTTCTCGACCAGCATCATGAGGAAGGCTTTTCCAACAGTCTTGAAGGAGTTCCCACATACAGTGGGGCAAAAAAGTATTTAGTCAGCCACCAATTTTAACTTGTTATCAGTATAAAAGACACCTATCCACAACCTCAAAAAGTCACACTCCAAACTCCACTATGGCCAAGACCAAAGAGCTGTCAAAGGACACCAGAAACAAAATTGTAGACCTGCACCAGGCTGGGAAGACTGAATCTGCAATAGGTAAGCAGCTTGGTTTGAAGAAATCAACTGTGGGAGTAATTATTAGGAAATGGAAGACATACAAGACCACTGATAATCTCCCTCGATCTGGGGCTCCACGCAAGATCTCACCCCGTGGGGTCAAAATAATCACAAGAACTGTGAGCAAAAATCCCAGAATAGAACTTCTTGGTAAAAACCCAACTCGTCGTGTTTGGAGGACAAAGAATACTGAGTTACATCCAAAGAACACCATACCTACTGTGAAGCATGGGGTGGAAACATCATGCTTTGGGGCTGTTTTTCTGCAAAGGGACCAGGACGACTGATCCGTGTAAAGGAAAGAATGAATCGTGAGATTTTGAGTGAAAACCTCCTTCCTTCAGCAAGGGCATTGAAGATGAAACGTGGCTGGGTCTTTCAGCATGACAATGATCCCAAACACACCGCCCAGGCAACGAAGGAGTGGCTTCGTAAGAAGCATTTCAAGGTCCTGGAGTGGCCTAGCCAGTCTCCAGATCTCAACCCCATAGAAAATCTTTGTAGGGAGTTGAAAGTCCGTGTTGCCCAGCAACAGCCCCAAACAAATCACTGCTCTAGAGGAGATCTGCATGGAGGAATGGGCCAAAATACCAGCAACAGTGTGTGAAAACCTTGTGAAGACTTACAGAAAACGTTTGTCACAAGTGCCAAATACAACAGGTGTAGGAGACCTTACAGTGAAATGCTTACTTTACAAACCCAACCTCTTATGGCTACAGGGGCAGTATTGAGTAGCTTGAATGAATAAGGTGCCCAGAGTAAACGGGATGCTCCTCAATCCCAGTTGCTAATATGTGCATATTATTAGTCCATTTGGATAGAAAACACTCTGAAGTTTCTAAAACTGTTTGAATGATGTCTGTGAGTATAACAGAACTCATGTGGCAGGCAAAAACCTGAGAGAAAATCCAAACAGGAAGTGGGAAATCTGAGGTTTGTAGTTTTTGAACTCAGCCCTATCGAATACACAGTGGGATATTGGTTATGTTGCACTTCAGAGGGCTTCCACTAGATGTCAACAGTCTTTAGAAACTTGAATGAGGCTTCTACTGTGATGTGGGGCCGAGAGCCAGGTCCTGGTCACGCGCATTTCACATGAGAGTGGCCTGCGTTCCATGGCTTTTCTACAGACAATGGAATTCTCCATTGAATTCTCCTAAAGATTGATTCTATACTTAGTTTGAAATGTTTCTACGACCTGTAATATAACTTTTTGAACTTTTCGTCCGACGTTCGGCTGGAACAGCACGAGCGTTTGGATTTGTGTACTAAACGCCCTAACAAGGACATAAATAATGGACATTATCGAACAAATCAAACATTTATTGTGGAACTAGGATTCCTGGGAGTGCATTCTGATGAAGATCATCAAAGGTAAGGGAATATTTATAATGTTTTTTCTGATTTCTGTTGACTCCAACATGGCGGATAATGTTTTTTTTCTTTCTGAGCGCCGTTTTCAGATTATTGCATGGTTTGCTTTTCCGTAACGTTTTTTAAAAATCTGACCCAGCGGTTGCATTAAGAAGAGGTATATCTATAATTCCATGGGTAACACTTGTATTTTCATCAACATTTATGATGAGTATTTCTGTCAAATTGATATGGCTATGCAAAATCACTGGATGTTTTTGGAACTAGTGAAAGTAACGCGCCAATGTAAACTCAGATGTTTTGATATAAATATGAACTTTATCAAACAAAACAAACATGTATTGTGTAACATGAAGTCCTATGAGTGTCATCTGATGAAGATCATCAAAGGTTAGTGATTAATTCTATCTCTATTTGTGCTTTTTGTGACTCCTATCTTTGGCTGGAAAAATAGCTGTGTTTTTCTGTGGCTTGGTGGTGACCTAACATAATCGTGTGTGGTGCTTTCGCTGTAAAGCCTATTTGAAACCGGACACTGTGGTGGGATTAACAACAAGATTACCTTTGAAACGGTATAAGATACATGTATGTTTGAGGAATTTTAATTATGAGATTTCTGTTGTTTTGATTTTGGCGCCCTGCACTTTCACTGAGCTGTTGTCATATCGATCCCGTTAACAGGATTGCAGCCCTAAGATGTTTTAACCAACAATGCCTAAAGAAGTTAAGAAAAACAAGTGTTAAGTAAAAGTATGAATAAATATTTTAAAAAATAAGTATCCTTGGTCAAAAAGCCTTTACACACCCTGGAGGTGTATTTTGGGTCATTGTCCTGTTGAAAAACAAATGATAGTCCCACTAAGTGCAAACCAGATGGAATGTGTATCGTCGCAGAATGTTATGGTAGCCAGGCTGGTTAAGTGTGCCATGAATTCTAAATAAATCACCAAGTGTCACCATTGAAGCACCCCCACACCATCACACACCTCCTCCTCCATGTTTCACAGTGGGAACCACATATGCGGAGATCATCTGTACGTCAATACTGTGTCTAGCAAAGACATGGCAGTTGGAAGCAAAAATCTCAAATTTGGACTCATCAGACCAGGCTAGCTTTTTCAATCAGAAATTTGCATCCTGTAGCACAAACTCAAAAAAGTTCTGGGACACTGTAAAGTCCATGGAGAATAAGAGCACCTCCTCCCAGCTGCCCACTGCACTGAGGATAGTAAACATTGTTACCACCGATAAATCCACCATAATTGAGAATTTCAATAAGCATTTTTCTACGGCTGGCCATGCTTTCCACCTGGCTACCCCTACCCCGGTCAACAGCCCTGCGCTCCCCACAGCAACTCGCCCAAACCTCCCCCACTTCTCCTTCACCCAAATCAAGATAGCTGAGGTTCTGAAAGAGCTGCAAAATCTGGACCAAATCAGCCGGGCTAGACAATCTGGACCCTCTCTTTCTAAAATGATCTACCGAAATGGTTGCAACCCCTATTACTAGCCTGTTCAACCTCTCTTTGGTATTGTCTGAGATCCTCAAAGATTGGAAAGCTGCCGCGGACATCCCCCTCTTCAAAAGGGGTCCTTCTGTAGCTCAGTTGGTAGAGCATGGCGCTTGTAACGCCAGGGTAGTGGTTCGATTCCCGGGACCACCCATACGTAGAATGTATGCACACATGACTGTAAGTCGCTTTGGATAAAAGCGTCTGCTAAATGGCATATTATATTATTATTATTAAGGGGAGACACTCTAGACCCAAACTGCTACAGACCTATATCTATCCTACCCTGCCCTTCTAAGGTCTTCGACGGCCAAGTTAACAAACAGATTACCGACCATATCGAATCCTACCGTACCTTCTCCGCTTTGCAATCTAGTTTCAGAGCTGGTCATGGGTGCACCTCAGCCATGCTCATGGTCCTAAACGAGATCATAACCGCCACCGATAAGAGACAATACTGTGCAGCCGTATTCTTCGACCTGGCTAAGGCTTTCGACTCTGTCAATCACAACATTCTTATTTGCATACTCAACAGCCTTGGTTTCTCAAATGATTGCCTCGTCTGGTTCACCAACTACTTCTCTGATAGAGTTCAGTGTGTCAAATCGGAGGGCCTGTTGTCCGGACCACTGGCAGTCTCTTTGGGGGTGACACAGGGTTCAATTCACGGGCCGACTCTCTTCTCTGTATACATCAATGATGTCGCTCTTGCTGCAGGTGATTCTTTGATACACCACTATGCAGACAACACCATTCTGTATACTTCTGGCCCTTCTTTGGACACTGTGTTAACTAACCTCCAGATGAGCTCTCAATGCCATATAACTCTCCTTCCGTGGCCTCCAACTGCTCTTAAATGCAAGTAAAACTAAATGCATGCTCTTCAATCGATCGCTGCCCGCACTTGCCCACCCATCCTGCATCACTACTCTGGACGGTTCTGACTTAGAATATGTGGACAACTACAAATACCTAGGTGTCTGGTTAGACTGTAAACTCTCCTTCCAGACTCACATTAAACATCTCCAATCCAAAATTAAATCTAGAATCGGCTTCCTATTCTGCAACAAAGCATCCTTCACTCATGCTGCCAAAACTGACTATCCTACCGATCCTTGACTTCGGCGATGTCATTTACAAAATAGCCTTCAACACTCTACTCAACAAATTGGATGCAGTCTATCACAGTGCCATCCATTTTGTCACCAAAGCCCCATACACTACCCACCACTGCGACTTGTACACTCTCGTTGGCTGGCCCTCGCTTCATACTCGTCGCCAAACCCACTGGCTCCAGGTTATCTACAAGTCTCTGCTAGGTAAAGCCCCGCCTTATCTCAGCTCACTGGTCACCATAGCAGCACCAAATCCTGTACCACGCACTCCAGCAGGTATATCTCACTGGTCTACCCCCAAAGCCAATTCTTCCTGTTATCTGCTGCCAATGACTGGAACAAACTGCAAAAATCACTAAAGCTGGAGACTTTTATCTCCCTCACTAGCTTTAAGCACCAGCTGTCAGAGCAGCTCACAGATCACTGCACCTGCACATAGCTCATCTGTAAATAGCCAATCCAATCTACCTCATCCCCATACTGTATTTATTTATTTATTTATTTATTTATTTATCTTGCATCCCAGTATCTCTACTTGCACATTCATCTTCTGCACATTCTACCATTCCAGTGTTTAATTGCTATATTGTAATTACTTCGCCACCACGACCTATTTATTGCCTTACCTCTCTTATCCTAGCTCACTTGCACATGATGTATATATATTTTTCTCCTGTATTATTGATTGTATGTTTGTTTACTCCATGTGTAACTCTGCGTTGTATGTTTCAAATGGCTTTGCTTTATCTTTTCCAGTGTCACTCCCTGACCTTAGAGATCCTTTAATTTCTCTATTTGGTTAGGTCAGGGTGTGATTAGGGTGGGCATTCTAGTTTTTCGTTTTCTATGTTGGCCTGGTATGGTTCCCTATACTTATTTTCCACCATAATTTGCAAATAAATTCATTAAAAACCCTACAATGTGATTTTCTTGATTTTTTTCTCATTTTGTCTATCATAGTTGAAGTGTACCTATGATGAAAATGACAGGCCTCTCATCTTTTTAAGTGGGAGAACTTGCACAATTGTTGGCTGACTAAATACTTTTTTGCCCCACTATATATATATATATATATATATATATATATATATATATATATATATATTACCGTTCAAATGTTTGGGGTCACTTAGAAATGTCCATGTTTTTTAAAGAAAAGCACATTTGTTGTCCATTAAAATAACATCAAATTGATCAGAAATAGTGTAGACTTTGTTAATGTTGTAAGTGACTATTGTAGCTGGAAACAACAGATGTTTTAATGGAATATCTACAGAGGCCAATTATCAGCAAACTATCTCTAACCAGAATAGAAAGAGGAGTGGGAGGCCCCGGTGCACAACTGAGCAAGAGGACAAATACATTAGAGTGTCTAGTTTGAGAAACAGAAGTTTCAGAACACCAGTCCTCAACTGGCAGCTTCATAAAATAGTACCCGCAAAACACCAGTCTCCTCGTTCCTCTAGCGGGTGTCTGTGTTCTTTTATCCATCTTAATATTTTATTTTTATTGGCAAGTCTGAGATATGGCTTTTTATTTGCAACTCTGCCTAGAAGGCCAGCATCCCGGAGTCGCCTCTTCACTGTCGACGTTGAGACTGGTGTTTTGCAGGTACTGATAAAACTGCCAGTTGAGGACTTCTGAGGCATCTGTTTCTCAAACTAGACACTCTAATGTACTTGTCCTCTTGCTCAGTTGTGCACCGGGGCCTCCCACTCCTCTTTCTATTCTGGTCAGAGACAGTTTGCGCTGAAGGGAGTAGTACAATGTCTCCACTGTATTTCTGATCAATTTGATGTTATGTTAATGGACGAAATGTTTTGCTTTTCTTTCAAAAACAAGGACATTTCTAATTGTAAACTTTTGAACGGTATTGTATATATATATATATATATATATATATATACTGTATATATACAGTTGAAGTCGGAAGTTGACATAAACCTTAGCCAAATACATTAAAACTCTGTTTTTCTCAATTCCTGACATTTAAATATTCCATTTAAAAACATTTAAAAATTCCCTGTTTTAGGTCAGTTAGGATCACAAATTTATTTTAAGAATGTGAAATGTCAGAATAATAGTAGAGAGTGATATATTATTTATTTCAGCTTGTATTTCTTTCATCACATTCCCAGTGGGTCAGAAGTTTACATAGACTCAATTAGTATTTGGTAGCATTGCCTTTAAATTGTTTAACTTGGGTCAAACGTTCCGGGTAGCCTTTCACAAGCTTCCCACAATAAGTTGGGTGAATTTTGGCCCATTCCTCATGACAGAGCTAGTGTAACCGAGTCAGGTTTGTAGGCCTCCTTGCTCGCACACACTTTTTCAGTTCTGCCCACACATTTTCTATAGGATTGAGGTCAGGGCTTTGTGATGGCCTTCCAATACATTGACTTTGTTGTCCTTAAGCCATTTTTCCACAAATTTGGAAGTATGCTTGGGGTCATCGTCCATTTAGAAAACCCATTTGCGACCAAGCTTTAACTTCCTGACTGATGTCTTGAGATGTTGCCTCAATATATCCACGTAATTTTCCTTCTCATCATGCCATCTATTTTGTGAAGTGCACCAATCTCTCCTGTAGCAAAGCACCCCCACAACATGATGCTGCCACCCCCGTGCTTCACGGTTGGGATGGTGTCTTCAGCTTGCAAGCCTCCCCCTTTTTCCTCAAACATAACGATGGTCATTATGGCTAAACAGTTATATTTTTGTTTCGCCAGACCAGAGGACATTTCTCCAAAAAGTATGATCTTTGTCCCCATGTGCAGCTGCAAACCGTAGCCGGTCTTTTATTTGGCGGTTTTTGAGCAGTGGCTTCTTCCTTGCTGAGCGGCCTTTCAGGTTATGTCGATATACGACTCGTTTTACTGTGGATATAGATACTTTTGTACCTGTTTCCTCCAGCATCTTCACAAGGTCTTTCGCTGCTGTTCTGGGATTGATTTGCACTTTTCACACCAAAGTACGTTAATCTCTAAGAGATAGAACATATATCCTTCCTGAGTGGCATGACGGCTGCGTGGTCCCATAGTATTTATACTTGCAATACTATTTTTTGTACAGACGAACGTGGTACCTTCAGGCGTTTGGAAATTGCTCCTAAGGATGAACCAGACTTGTGGAGTTTTACACATTTTTTTCTGAGGTCTTTGCTGATTTCTTTTGTTTTTCCCATGATGTCAAGCAAAGAGGCAATGAGTTTGACGATAGGCCTTGAAATAAATCCACAGGTACACCTCCAATTGACTCAAATTATGTAAATTTTCCTATCAGAAGCTTCTAAAGCCATGACATAATTTTCTGTAATTTTCCAAGCTGTTTAAAGGCACAGACAATTTAGAGTATGTAAACTTCTGACCCACTGGAATTGTGATACAGTGAAATAATCGGTCTGTAAACAATTGTTGGAAAAATTACTTGTGCATAAAATAGATGTCTTAACCAACTTGCCAAAACTATAGTTTGTTAACAAGAAGACAAGAAATGTGTGTAGTGGTTGAAAAACAAGTTTTAATGACTCCAACCTAAGTGTATGTAAACTTCCAACTTCTAAAATATCTACCTCAATTACCTCGTACCCCTGCACATCGGTACTGGTACGCCGTGTATATAGCCAAGTGATCTTTACTCATTGTGCATTTATTCCTCATGATATTATTGTTCTATATTTTCCTCTCTCGTAAGTAAGCATTTCACCTGTTGTCATTTGTGGTGCAGCCAGAATGTATTTGTTTGACCGTCTCGTACTGTACAGTCACAGTGCCATGGAATGCTACTGGCATGATGGCATCTCTCGTCTTAAGCACTCTGTTAAATGTTGATGGATGAAAATGGTGCACATTCACCATGTAATTTTATTAAGGTGCTTTTTATTCTGTATCTGCATTAGATAAGAGCCCAAGCATTCAATGTTATATTTTACTAAAATGGCACCATATTTTGCAAAGATATTGATTCAACGCGGCATTATATTCATCCATTCCGGGCAACTTTACTCTGGAAAAATAGTAACATACTATAACGCAGCCTATTTCAAAAGCTCTGACACTTTTTGCCATCACGCCTCAAAAATACACATTCTTCACATGCATCTGGAAATCAATCAGCGATAAACAGACAAATGATACGAAATATAAAATGGCAGCCGCCAGTCAGATAATATGAATGTGCTGCCTGTATGTGCTCTAGATTCCACCCAACAAAACCCTGACCTTTGTAGAATCATTATAATACCTTCTAATCTGAATAGTTGCTGTGAATATGGCCTTCCTTTTCCTGCTTGGTGGAAAGGGTATGCAGGATGATAATGGAACCATTTCAAGGGCTTCCTGCCTCTCTCTCTGCCTGCATGTGGGAATTTATGCCCGTCGGGAATGAAATTGACACAATATTTGAGTGTCACCCAGCATCATTATCATGTACATTTCAAAATGTACAGATAAGAGAGAGCATTTGAATATGCCTTTTCTTCTCACTAGACCAATAGTAGTGTGTTGGTGTCATCATGCGTTCAACATGCAAACATTATGTTTTAAAGCTAAAGAGGCTGATGTATGTAGTGATTACAGTCATGGCTATAGGCTATAGTCCAGTTAGTTTTGGAATTGTTAGTTAGATTACTTGTTGGTTATCACTGCATTGTCGGAACTAGAAGCACAAGCATTTCGCTACACTCGAATTAACATCTGCTAACCATGTGTATGTGACAAATAAAATTAGATTTGATTTTTATTTGGCAGTCATTGTAAATAAGAATTTGTTCTTAATTAACCTGCCTAGTAAAATAAAGGTAAAATAAATAGTGTGTTGTTAAGCAAAAGGTGGAGAAGCTGTGATATGTTTTGCTGCATAAACCTACTATGAATTATTAACTTTCAAATGATCCATTAATTTGTATTGATCGACACAAGTATTTGGGGATAGGAACGTAGCCTACATCTCGTGGCCATTGAAAAAGATCATTGACACATTCCTTAAAACGTTTTATCACTGTGAAATGGACAACATTTCAGGAGCCAGATCCAATTTCGTAATTATAATAACGTCCTGACACCTTGGAATCAGATAGCCAATGCCCCTCTCTCTCTGTGTTGCTTTCAGTTTTGACACATAGCCTACCCCAGAGAAAAATAAAGAATATCCTTTGTGCAACAGTGACATCTTTTGGTTAAAAATATCCCTGCTTGGAGTTATAGAGGTTGTGTGGGGTCCAGGTCAACAAATCATCAATAATAATCTGTATTATGCTACTACTGTATGCTTTTATTTAAAAACAAATCTCTGATTTAAAGATAAATAGCTTACCTTAAAGAAACAATAAAAACCAACGCATCCAGTCGCCTAAGACTTTAAAATAAATTGCTACATGTGTAATATTTGCTATGTACTTTCTATAGTAGCAATATTGTAATATTGTAATATCTATTCCAGCCTCATCTCGGGTAACGCAGGACTCAAATGTCGCGTGATTGTTCAACTGCTTTTTATGTTTAAGTATTCGGCCCACGGTTTCCACTAGCTACCACAGCCACAACGTCAAAATGGCCTATATCGTCAAAATGTATGAATACAAAAATGAGTTTTAGGGTTATAATTTTAAGTTAGGGTTAGGTATAAGGTTAGCAGTGGGGTTAAGGTTAGGGGTAAAGTCGCATTTTAAGAAAAAAACATTATAGCAATAGGCGGGGTTCATGACTTTGTGGCTGTGGTAACTAGTCTCTGCCCACGAAAAAACCTGCCATAAAAGACTATAGAAGTACAACCATGGCTATTCAAATGAAGGCTAGTCCTTCATCCTTCACACGGGTCACAGTCATCACATGTAGTCCTACTCTCCTACCATGGATATTAAAGGCTACATTTTGTTGCTTCTTCTATTCATAACAGTGACACGAAGCTATGTCCTTTCGCATATAATATTGATGTCACATACTTTTACAGATATAATCAGATATCCATATCCTGACCTATCCAATTCAACTCATCCGTGGCCAACCCTCTCCTTTTCCAGTGGTACTTCCGTTTCTGCGCAGTAAATTGAATTCACTCAAATTCTGAAATTATACTGAGTTTCAGCAGCAGCGACTGCTGATGATGTCCCCGTAGCCTACATTGTCGGTGTAAATCTGGGCAGCTATGAGTAGAACTATCGACGCTGTTGTGTCCCCCACCCAAACAAATACAATACCTGCCGACATCTCCGGACAGATGTTAGATCTAGACGAGGACGACGATTTAGAAGTTTTCAGCAAGGTAAAAATAACACTAGCCTACTAATGTGGAACGTACAGGGAAGTTGAGAAACGGAGTTGGCGCAGGGGGTTGAATGCGATATTTCTGTGCTACGTGGATAGCCTGCATTTGACACTCAGTGGTGAGTTAATCGTTCAGGGAAGTTTGCATTGCTTTTGTAAATCCAATGAAGTTCAGGCAGGAAAGTGTATTGTTAGGGTGCTTTCCACTTGGATAGTCTAAAATGTATATCTTACCAGTTTAAATCACTGTATTTTACGTAGTCTACATCAATGCAGCCCGACTGCATCTTAAAAGTATATTTTATATCAGACATTGGTTCGAAACAGTCTGTGTATTACCCTTTTGAATTCTCTGCTGATGTTATGTTTTTGTCAGTTTCAAAGGTCACTCGATCAGACGATGTCATGCAAATATCATTAGGACTAATGCCGCGTTCAAAAAACGAAGAACTCGGAATAATACGAGGTCAAATCATAACGTGTGATCTTTAGTTCCGAAAGTTTGAGCTGTAGAAAGAGGCCCGAGTTCCCGAGTTGGATCACCGTTCAAAAAAAAGTCCCAGGCGGAACTTTTTCCCAGTTGTTTTCAACTTAATGAAGTCGGAAGTCAGAGATTTCCAAGCTCCCAGTTGTTTTGAACACTGCATACTTTATCTTGTTGCCATACAGAGGCGTCATGCACATAGGGGGAACGTGCCCCCTTAGAGTAGTCCTGCACGTTTTTATTTTATTTTTTTACATATTTTGTTGTTTCTCTGATACTACTAGCCACCGAGCAATTTTATAAAGTTGTCTTTAGCTAGCCCAGTTAGGTTCACAATCTCCCAAAGTTGTAACTAGCTACCATTTCAGGCAATCATTGAATTTAGAGTAGCTAGCTTTTCTTTCTTAGATGGCATGCCAATCACTAAATGTTAGTGCTGAACCATTAACTGAAATGTTTTTTTTTAGACAACTAATTGACCAAAGTTAAATAATTTGGAATTTCATTTACTTTTGTTTTTTTTGTTAACTCAATTTGCACATTGGGCTGCAGTATCTCTATAGCTAAATCAGATCAAGCCCAAACTGTCCAATCTTGAAGGATGTTGTAGTTTCCAACTGGCCGAAGTTCTATATAGTTTAATGCAGAAAATCTGGTAATTAACTACAAAGACCATAATCCATGCGTGCCTATTTGTCCGGTCTATTTATTTTACACCTATGTAAAAGACTGAAGAATGCTTGACCAAGAAGTATAGGAAGTGGTTGCTTCGAGGTATCTCTACCTGAAAATACATGATCGAAGTGATTGATAAATCGTATTCAGCACTCCTAAAAGTATGCCTTATTTACTTTGAAGAACTAATAAAATAGTGATTTTTATCAGACAGCATAGGCAGCAGCTCTATAGAAATGAAATGATGACTTTGAATGAAATAAGTCATTAAAAAAAATAGTAATATACACAACAACCTGAAATATTTTATTAAAAGTAAAGTAATGTGAATAAGTTATGGTTTATAAGTGATACGCAGTAATGTGCAGTGACTACCATCATGGGACTTTTATTAATTGTTTTATTCTGTGTTACAGCATTCAACTTTCATAATGCATAGTGCATTTAATGTTTTAAAAAATGCTAAGTTATTATTTTGTAATAGAACTGAAACCGAACCAACCTTTTGGACTCCTAAATGGCGCAGCAGTCTAAGGCACTGCATCGCTTTGCTAGAGGCGTCACTACAGACCCTGGTTTGATTCCAGGCTGTATCACAACCGGCCGTGATTGGGAGTCCCATAGGGCAGCGCACAATCGGCACAGCGCTCTCCTTGTTAGGGTTTGGCTGGTGTAGGCAGTCATCAATTTGTTCTTAACTGACCTAAGTGGTTAGGATTTGGCAGAACAAATTGATAAGGGAACATTCATTTGGGGCGGCAGGTAGCCTAGTGGTAAGAGCGTTGGGCCAGTAACCCGAAAGGTTGCTGGATCGAATCCCTGAGCTGACAAGGTAAAAATCTGTGGTTCTGCCCCGGAACAAGGCTGCCCACTGTTCCCCGGTAGGCTGTCATTGTAAATAAGAGTTTGTTCATAACTTACTTGCCTAGTTAAATAAAGGTTACATTTTTTTCAAATTGCTCAGCACTACTAAGATTACCCAGATTTTAGTAAAAATGCAGAGAAGCATATTTTGTTTCTTAAAAAAAGAACCACCAGTCAGGAGGATACAGAGAGCTCAAGAGATATGCAGAAAAGTGTTTTATTTTTTAAACGAATTAAGCATAATGATTATGACTGTATATTGCAGGAAAAGGGTGTTTCAGGTGTTTGAAAAAAGCCTAATTCTCCAATTTACAGACGAGGTCAGAGGTCGACCGATATGATTTTTCGATTATTGGAGGACCAAAAAAAGCTGATACCGATTAATCGGCCAAATGTTAATAATGAGTAGTGTAACGACCCTGGGTTTATAAGGGTGACGTACAATTGGCCTAGCGTCGTCCGGGTTAGGGAGGGTTTGGCCGGTAGGAAAATCCTTGTCTCATCGCGCACCAGCGACTCCTGTGGTGGGCCAGGCACAGTGCGCGCTAACCAAGCTTGCCAGGTGCACAGTGTTTCCTCCGACACATTGGTGCGGCTGGCTTCCGGGTTGGATGGCGCTGTGTTAAGAAGCAGTGCGGCTTGATTGGGTTGTGTATCGGAGGACGCATGACCTTCAACCTTCGTCTCTCCCGAGCCCGTACGGGAGTTGTAGCGATGAGACAAGATAGTAGCTACTAAAACGATTGGATACCACGAAATTGGGGAGAAAAAGGGGTAAAATTCAAACAAACAAAAAAAGAAATTCATGTTAGCAGGCAATATTAACTAAATATGCAGGTGTAAAAAGGTATACTTGTATTGATTTTATGAAAGGCATTGATGTTTATGGTTAGGTACACATTGGTGCAACGACAGTGCTTTTTTTCACGAATGTGTTTGTTAAATCACCCGTTTGGCAAAGTAGGCTGTGATTCAATGACAAATTAACAGGCACCGCATCGATTATAAGCAACGCAGGACAAGCTAGATAAACTAGTAATATCATCAACCATGTGTAGTTAACTAGTGATTATGTTAAGATTGATAATAAGATAAGTTTAATGCTAGCTAGCACCTTACCGTGGCTCCTTGCTGCACTCGCAAAGCAGGTAGTCAGCCTGCCACGCCGTTTCCTCGTGGAGCGCAATGTAATCGGACATAATCGGTGTCCAAAAATGCTGATTACGGATTGTTATGAAAACTTAAAATTGGCCCTAATTAATTGGCCATTCCGATTGATCGGTCGACCTCTATCCTAGACCCCCTGCGGCTCACCCCCCTAGCTATCCTCACTTTTGTGCCCCCTCAGATTGTTGGGGTGCATGATGCCCCTGTTGCCTAATGTAGCAATATTTTTGATACTCTTGTCACATTTTGTTGCCAAATCTGGTTGTTGCATGATCATTGCTGGATGAAAGTTGTGGCCACCAAGATCACACAACTAAGTTAACAGGGTTTTTGAAGTTCATCTGTCAGACTAGCAGAAGAATCAGACAGCAAGAAAGCCACTCATGGTACCAACTAAGAAATTCCATGAGGCGACAGGGAATCAAATCAAGTGCATATTTGATCTAAATCGAATTAATGTTTATTTGTAGCTTATTCTTTTTTGCAACATCACAGAGAAATCAGTTAAGAATGACATGGTTGTTATTTCAGCTTGTGCTGTCCCCATTGTTTTGCAGTGCGTATCACAGCCAGGGGAGTAGCCTAGGCAGCAGGCTATGCATTCTGCTGACTACATCAGCCTCTCAGTTCAGTGTTATTACAGGAAGCGTCATGAAAGGACAATGACAAAAGCGTGTCGTGCTGCTGCCTGTGAACAATGGCACATCAGTTCAAGTCCGCTGAAACGTTTGCATGTTGTACATGGCCTGGCCATGATTTGAATATGACAGTGACATTACCACTGGTTGTTGACCTCAGATTGTGGAACGTCAAATCATTTGCAAATGGTGCCATATTTCTTGACAAAGTTCAGGGACCATTAAATAAAACTAACAGTTGAAAGTTCCTTATCAGACATCACAAACAAACTCGGTAGGATAGTCTACAGGTAGGTAGGACTGTTAGCCATTTTATAGGACATCGGATGATAAATGCATTAAACTTACCTGACCCACCCATGAAATGTGATGAATGCACAAATTGTCACAAATGATGTGCTACTTTGTCCTGGACCTGCTATTTTGACCGTCGGCTATGGAGAGCGTGATCACACAGTCGTCCGAACAGCTGATGCTGGCATGCATGCCTCAGTGTTGCTTTCCTCGAAGCGAGCATAGAAGTGATTTAGCTCGTCTGGTAGGCTCGTGTCACTGGGCAGCTCACGGCTGTGCTCCCCCTTGGAGTCTGTAATAGTTTGCAAGCCCTGCCACATAAGATGAGCGTCGGAGCCAGTGTAGTATGATTCAATCTTAGCCCTGTATTGATGTTTTGCCTGTTTGATGGTTTGTCACGGTGAATAGCAGGATTTCTTGTAAACTTCCGGGTTAGAGAACCCGCACCTTGAACCTTTAGCTCAGTGCAAATGTTGCCTGTAATCCATGGCTTCTAGCTGGGGTATGTACGCACAGTCACTGTGGGGACGACGTCCTCAATGCATTTGATTGATAAAGCTGATGACTGATGTCACTGGGGCGGCAGGGTAGCCTAGTGGTTAGAGAGTTGGACTGGTAACCAGAAGGTTGCAAGTTCAAACCCCTGAGCTTGACAAAGTACAAATCTGGCGTTCTGCCCCTGAACAGGCAGTTAACCCACTGTTCCTAGGCCGTTATTGAAAATAATAATTTGTTCTTAACTGACTTGCCTATATATATATTTTTTCTTTAAATGTGGTGTACTCCTCAATTCCATTGGAAGAATCCCGGAACATGTCTGTGATCGCAAAACAGTCCTATAGTTTAGCATCTGCTTCAACTGACCACTTTTTTTATAGACCGAGTCACTGGTTCTCCCTGCTTTAATTTTTGCTTGTAAGCAGGAATCAGGAGGATAGAGTTGTGGTCGGATTTACTAAATGGAGAGCAAGGTTAGAGCTTTGTACGCGTCTCTGTGTGTGGAGTACAGGTGATCTAGAATTTCTTTCCCTCTGGTTGCACATTTAACATTTTGATAGAAATTTGGAAGAACAGATTTAAGTTTCCCTGCATTAAAGTCCCCGGCCACTAGGAGCGCCGCCTCTGGGTGAGTGGTTTCCTGTTTGCTTATTTCCTTATACAGCTGACTGAGTGCGGTCTTAGAGCCAGCATCAGTCTGTGGTGGTAAATAAACAGCCACGAAAAGTATAGCTGAAAACTCTAGGCAAGTAGTGTGGCCTGCAATTTATCACAATATAATCTACTACAGGCGAGCAAAATCTTACCGGAGTATGCTGTTCCATCTTGCCAGTGCAGCGTATATCCCGCTAGCTGAATATCCGTGTCGCCACGATTCTATGAAACATAGGACATTACAGTTGATGTCCCCATTGGTAGGATATTCGTGATCGTACCTCGTCTAATTTATTGTCCAATGATTGCACGTTGGCGAGTAATATTGACGTAACAGCAGCTTTCCCACTCGCCTTCAGCGGGTCCTCACGAGGCATCCCGCTCTATGTCCTCTGTACCTGCGTTTCTTCCTCTTGCAAATAATGGGGATGTTGGCCCTGTCGGGTGTTTGGAGAATGTCCTGTGCGTCTTGCTTGCTGAAGAAAGAAATCTTTTGTCTAATCCGAGGTGAGTGATCGCTGTCCTGATATCCAGAAGCTCTTTTTTGCCGTAAGATACGGTTGCAGAAACATTATGTGCAAAATACGTTACAAAGAACACAAAAAAACAAACACATAATAGCACAATTGGTTGGGCACCCGTAAACCATCTGCCATTTCTTCCGGCGCCATTTTATCTGAAACAGATACATGTGTAAGTGAGGTCTGTGTGGCAGAATAGGCGCAGCTCACAGGGTTAACTTGGAGCACAGAATATAAAGGAATGGCCAGTTCCAAATATCTGAGGCAGGTCGGCTACAAAGATGCAAATAAATGATCAAGGATCTGTTCTTAAATGTTTTAGCATAAACATGATTTTAAGCATACTTATTATTATTTATTTTTATGATGTGTTTTAGATGTATTCATTTTGAATAGAAAATTCTAGCATAATGTTTTAAACCGGGGAACTCCATTTCCCCTATGCTGGACGGAGGTGGTATCACCGAACACACCCCTCCATTTCAGGATAATAGGACGTGCCAATTAGCTGCATGATCTCTAACAAGTGCACCTGGCCTCTGTGCTGCAGACAAGGCACCAGATAAGAGCTGCAAAAACTGAAATGGTAAAACTTAGAAATAATTGTTAGAATTAATATTTGCAGCAATTCCATAAAGGTGTGTCTTTGATATTTGAAATGGAAACCACATGTTGGGTCAGTATTTGATTGGACGCTAAATGTTTGGTGCAAGTTAATGTTAAAGTGCAAAGGAAAGGGCTTTTTAGCTGAGAAGCTACATGTGGTCGTCGCATCACAAGATGGTGTTGTGTAACACTCTTACACGATGTACTGTATGGTATTTACTGTTGTGACAAAGTAACTGGCCAGCGCACGTGCATTTTGGTTAGGGGTTTCTCTTCCAGATGATTTAAATCAGTGCTGCCTTTCATGATTTGTTTTTCTAGGATTCGACTCTTGCAGACGGGAATATGTTCAACGCCTCAATGCCGACATCCCCAGGCTCCATGGTCAACCAGTGTAAGTTTGAGGAGGACGAGGAGAGTGACTCTAAAGACATCTTCATTACAGTGGACAACCCAGAGAGTCATGTGACTGCCATTGAGACCTTCATCACCTACAGAGTTCTGACCAAGGTGAGGGGGGGTGTGTAATGTACTGTATGTCCTCTAGAAATGGAATTGCATCGATTGTACAGTATATACTAGACTGTGTATTTGCCAATAGAATTGAGTTAATCTGGTCTTTACTGTGTTTCTCTCTCTTCCTGCCTCAGACCACACGGAGTGAGTTTGACAACTCTGAGTACGAAGTCCGCAGGCGCTACCAAGACTTCCTCTGGCTCAGAGGGAAACTGGAGGATGCCCACTCAACTCTCATTGTTCATGTATGTGGTGTCTGACCTGTAAAGGAATTGAGAATTTGGTTAAACTCCATACTATCGATCCACTACATATTTCTGAGCTCTGTTTTTAATCCTCCTTCCTGTCCTCAGCCTCTGCCAGAGAAGTTTGTGGTGAAGGGGATGGTGGAGAGGTTCAGTGGTGATTTCATCGAGACGCGGAGGAAAGCTCTCCACAAGTTCCTTAATCGCGTTGCTGATCACCCCATTCTGTCCTGCAGCGAAGACTTCAAAGTCTTCCTTAGTGCTCAGGCCTGGGTAAGCAAGTATATACCAAATGCATACATAAACGCGCACCAAACACATAATCCACAAAAGCTTTGAGAGCACACAAAAGACTGATGTTACGCAGTCAGACTACACACTCACCTGGTACGTCAAGCTAGTCTAATTGCACATGGTCTAGTCCCGCTGTCCTACCACTAAACCTGATTAGCCTAGTAGTTTAATGCCTGGACTTTAACTCTGTGAATGAATGCCTCCCTTGTGTCCCAGTGTCTTTAGCATGTTATCAGTTTACGGTTTAGTTGATACATTTTGTTGTACCATTTAAAAAATGACAACAAGCACGCAACTTGAAAATGACATACACACATGAGTAAAATCATGGAGGATAACACACAGTAAAGTCTGGGACTTATTCCCATTGTTAAATCATGGTGGATAACACACAGTAAAGTCTGGGACTCCCATTGCGGTCTTCTAACAAGATTGCTTGGCAAGATCCAACACGGTTGAACACAGTGACCCCGACATTAATAAACAAAAAATGTCTATCTCATTGCAGTAACATCATAGGGGTCATTAATATGGGCACAGAAGACATCAAACAGTTTTTAAAAAAACTTTCTTTTCAAAGCTGCCCAGAGAATATGTTTTTAATGGGCAGAGGCAACTCATTCCACTCTAAGGCTCCAGTATACAAGAAAGTAGCTTTCTAAGCACACCTGAACTGATGCTGGGATTGTGTGTATGTATCCCTGACACGGGGAAAGTAATCGGTTAGAAGTCTGGGCGCTGTTCTTAAGACGATCAAGTTTAGCCAACGCATATTATACTCTTGTGTCAGGACCAAACGTTAGGCCTTGGCCTCAATGAGAACAGGGATACCACCACTGGGTTGTATTTTAGGTTGAAGGGGTTTTTCTCATCTGATCAGGCGCTTGGTGTACTGTTCAAGGTCAATGTGACATGAAAGCCATTTCTGTAACTTGGTGACAGTGGAATGTTCTAGTCTAGAGCACATGTTATTGTTACAATGGAAAGGATAGGATACAGTGTCTGTCTCTGACATAATATTAATAGAGATAGATTATGTCAATCTCATTCCTTCCAATGTAAATGTAAGCTCAAGGAATATAATTCGCTGCAATCTGCCATACTACAGGATGGGACTTTGTCATTGAACATTGTTTGTTCTAAAGCCTTTTATTTGACCCCAGTTTGTGTTGGTGTGTGCATGCGTGCGCGTCTCTCCATCCCGTCTGTCCCTGTAGGAGCTGACAACCTATAAGAAGCAAGGACCGGGGTTCCTGAGCAGGATGGGGGAAACGGTGCGAGCGGTGGCGAACTCAGTCAGAGGGGTGAAGAACCGGCCAGAGGAGTTCACCGCCATCCAGGAGTACGTGGAGGATTTCAGCAACAAGATCGGCTCTCTGGACAAAGTCACCCAGAGGATAGTCAAAGAACAGAAAGGTAAGACCACAGAGTTAAATATGACTCTATAAACATACCAACTAACTAGTTAATACTATTATGGGTACGCACACGGAGTTACATGAATGTCGTGTTTTCAATCAGACTTGTAAATCGCTCCGTTTCAAAAATAGAGAATGATAGAGGGTTCTTGTTCTTTGTGTCCGTCCCATTATGGTGTCTGTGACTGCACGTGCATTGTGGGTAGGGTAATTGACAGTACATATCCCTGTTTGTGTCTCAGAGTACCTGGAGGAGCTAAAGGAGTACGGGCCCACCTACACCTTGTGGTCGGGCTCGGAGGAGGAGCTGGCAGAGCAGTTGAAAGGTGTAGCCGGCTGCATAGAGAGGTGCTGTAAAGAGACAGAGGAACAGGTCGGCCATCTCTCAGACACCCTGGTGCCTGTTTTACACGAGTATGTCCTGTGTGCTGAGACACTCAAGGTAAGTCAACTCCTCTGGCGTAAGGCAGTAATGGAAGTCGTTTAACCGGCTGTTAAGTGGCGTTTAGATGTCGTTAGTAGACCAAATGACAGCCCGGCACTGTGCAGTACTTGCTAAACCTGTAATGTTGATGAAACATGAAAGGCTTTGACTTGCCCCCAACACCGACACACATTTACATAGTCTACGTACACAAACACACCTACTGTGTACATAATATCAAGCCTAATGCATCTTTTTGTTGGATTTTCAGGACTAAGCAATGATCACCCCTAGATCATTTTATTTTCCTTTTTTCTAGGCAGTATTGAGACGGAGGGATAACATTCAGGCGGAATTTGAGGCCAAGAATGAAGCTCTGGCCACCAAGAAAGTTGACCGCGATGCAGTAAGTGCAAAATTGGCTTTTTTAAAAATAAATGTAAGTAGCAGACTCTCTTATCCAGAGCAACTTTGTTAGTTATCTTAAGATGTATACACTAAGTGGGACAACCACATCTCAGTCATAGTAAGTCTGTTTTTTTTCCTTACAGTAGCAATTAGCAAAATCAGTGCTGGGGGGGATCGAGTGTTAGTTTAGGAAAGGTATGTTTTTATTCTATAATATCTTATCTGTACCTTCTATAAGCCATCAGTCGGCCTACCTGATGCTTCAGTGCAATTTCCCAGAGATTTAGGAGCAATAAAGCTGTGCTGCGTGAACTGCCTCCTCGTCACCTCTCATTTTAAATCAAGCTGTCTTAAGCCAGAGGAGGAGCTTTGGCGATATTGGAAAAGGCCTCCTCTGAGGATTATCTAAATATCTCCGGATAGTTCAGGATGTCCCTCTTGAGCTCCTGGCACACTTCAGGAAACTGGGTGGTAAATATTGTCTAATAAGCCCTTGATAATCGTTGCGTAATGAAAACGCCCACATCTATCGACATCTTACATCGAAATGCCACTGACTGGTGGTAAGATCTGAGATGGCTAGAGAATAAAGAAGAGAAGGGGGTAGAGTGGACAGAACTGTTAAGGATTATTGCTGTTCCAATCCTGTGGGTGTCCCTGGTTCCCTCCTAGCTTAGCAGTGACCTTTTTACCCTGAGATTTTAATTAGAGAGCTGGCTAAGAAAATCACCTATGGATTTCCAACAAAGCACTGTAATAGTGTGTGTGTGAAACAATGGGATCTAGAGTTCTAGAACAATGTGAGGATAAGGTTGACAGTACTTTGTGAATGAGTCAACTTACTGTATGCTTTTGTTGCAGGTCCCAGTGTTTCACTTAATAAACACAATAACTGAATAAGAGCTCTATTTAGTTTCACCTGAAAAGGCTATATGCAAAAATAAGATTAGGCTACATTTGTATGACAGTCTGTAGTATGCCACCCATATTATGTCATATATATATATATATACAACATATGCTGACAACTTGAACATTTTCTGTCATTATGTATAAGATAGTCTTAAGTTCTCTGTCAAAATGAGACTGGGTCTATTTGTGCGGTCATCACCTTGTACTTTACTGTTCTTATGCCACTGCTTACTAGCAGATCTGGGATCAGCTTCCCCAATCCTAACCTTAACATTTTAGCTGAGAAAATGACAAAACTGATCCAAGATCAGCATCTAAGGGCAATTTCACCATGCGGACATGAGCATTCATTCCTGTTCCTGTTGTTGTGGCTTTTGACATCCGGACCTTCCTGTGATGTGACTGGAGGAGTCTAGTGATCTAGGTTTTGTGTGGGGGAGCCTGCTGGGTAAAAACCCTGAAGAAGCCAGACATCAGAGGCAGGAGAGACTTGATGGGGAGATTGAAGAGGTACAGCGGACTGTAGGGCATGCCAACATGCAACTGTACTACACATTATGGGCTCACCAGCTTCTGCTTAACTTGGCTTTATGTGGAGCTTTAAGCTTTCCCTTTGCTGAATGGATATGGTTGAGATGTTAGCTATTTCAAAATAAGCAAAAATATGTCAAATAAGCTAATTATTAACACAATTTAATTATTAATACCTTAAAATGCTATCAACTATCGACTTGTCCATTCAAGCAAGCAGTGGTTGAGCAAGTCTCACCTTTTACTAACAGCCTGTTTGTGCTGTACATAGTTCCCTGGACAGTAGTTCTAGGTTATCCGGACCCTAACCTCTAACACTTTGGCTGGGTTCGTTGGATGCTGTTTTTGGCCTAACTCATAGATAGTGCATTTAACATTGACTGGCTGTGGTTTGAAGCAGGATGCCATATTTCCATTTCCCAGCACAACAGGTCTGGAGAGAGGAAGTATCGTGCTCTTCTCAAAGCCTTGCCAAGGTGCATGAAACAGGGAAACGGCTGGACATAAAATTGTAATCTGTTTGAACCAGTAGATGGCAGTGATGCTTCAGTCAAGAAACAAAGCACAGAAGAAAAAAAAAATGTCTTCAGTCAATTGTTCACTTTCCACCTAACTTTTAATGATTTGAGAAGGGGAATCTGTTGGGTTGTAGTTATAGAAAAGGTTAACGTAAGCGTGTTTGTGTGTGACCGTGTTTGTGTGTGTGACCGTGTTTGTGTGTGTGACCGTGTTTGTGTGTGTGACCGTGTTTGTGTGTGTGACCGTGTTTGTGTGTGTGACCGTGTGCGTGCGTGGGACCGTGTGCGTGGGACCCTGTGCGTGCGACCGACTGTGTGTGTGTGTGTGTGCGCGCAAGACCGACTGACCGAGACCGACCGACCCTTTTGTTTGTCCCTGTTCCTAATGTGTCCACATTGCCACCTGGGAGATGAATGCTGGTCCAGACATAGACTGAGACCGGGGTTAAAGGCTTAGCTGCTATCTCCTCAACCTCTCTCGTTATACCTGACAAGCTCTCCTAATCAACACACACACACCCTGTCAAGTCTTTCATCGATCCCCTCTTAACAGGACCAGAGCAGGAGTGCCAACGCCGCACAACCCTTATCAGCTTCAAATGTCAATATCCACCTAGTCACAAATGGAGCCATGCATATCTGAGCACTGGTAATTTGACACAGAGGTCTTCCTCAGGACCCTGTGTCTTCTCCCTGTGTATCTGATTAATTATTCAATAATTTCCTCTGTGTGTGTTTTCTGATAGACATTCGTATGTTTCAGGGCTACGGACTGAGACTGTTGTACTCTAGAGGAAGTGCTTGTTTAGAGGAGAGACTGAGGCATTGGGCTTGTTAGGTAGGGCCATGAGATGGCTGAATCAATAACACTGCAGTAAACAGGACCATTGAGAGAAATGACTCTCCAGAGGGGTGTATGTATCACCATGTAGCAGGAGCAGCAAAGTTGGCCATCTAACTTTGATAAAGAAAGCATTATCAGCTAACGTGGATCAACATTGATGTATAGTCTACCTTTTTGATATGTTTTAATTGTCAACTGTCCAAACTGGATGAGCTAACTTTGATAAACATTCACAAGTTTTGATCATTAGGCTAAATCACACGTGTGTGTGTGCGCACACCATAGGATATGCCAAATAATAATAATAAACCACTAGCTTAAAGGTTTTTGTTTTTTATGTCAATGAAATGACAAGACAAATGTATAATTGGAAAGCCTGATTTGGGAGCTATCCAAGGAGGAAATAATCTCAATTAGCCTTGCCTATGAATCAGATTATAGCGCTATGTTACATTTACTACTACTGCCTCTGCATGGTGAGACTATTTAATGCTTCCATCAGACCAGAAGCTATTCATCAGCAGTTTTCAGGGGCACGGTGGCTGTCTGAATACCCATGCTAGCGTACTACGTACTTAAACTGCATACTACACTGAAAAATATAAACGCAACATGGAACAATTTCAAGGACTTTACTGAGTAACAGTTCATGTAAGGAAATCAGTTAATTGAAGTAAATTCATTAGGCCCTAATCTATGGATTTCACATGACTGGGAATACAGATATGAATCCCGTGGTCACAGATACCTTAAAGGTAGGGCCGGGGATCAGAAAACCAGTCAGTATCTGGTGTGACCCACCATTTGCCTCATGCAGCGCGACACATCTCCTTCGCATAGAGTTGATCAGGTGTTTTTTTTTTTTTTTCTGTGGCGTGTTGTCCCACTCCTCTTCAGTGGCTGTGCGAAGTTGCTGGATGTTGGTGGGAACTGGAACACGCTGTAATACACGTCGATCCAGAGCATCCCAAACGTGCACCTGTGTAATGATCAAGCTGTTTATTCAGCTCCTTGATATTCCACACCTACCAGGTGGATGGATTATCTGGCAAAGGAGAAATGTTAATTAACGGGGATGTAAACACATTTGTGCACAACATTTGAGAACAATAACCTTTTTGTTATTTTAAACTATACTGTTACAAAATATAAACACAACATTTTAAAGTGATGGTCCCATGTTTCATGAGCTGAAATAAAAAATCATACATTTTCCATACGCACAAAAGGCTGTCCTTATGAACTGTTACTCAGTAAAAATCTTTGACATTGTTGCGTTTTCATTTTTGTTCGGTATATTTTGGACGCAAGTATGGGTATACGGACATGGCCACTGTCTTAAATAAAACTGTCCCTGTCACGTGACGTCTTTGGGTGAAGGTCTTGCTTTAAGTGTTCTGTATGTCCAGGTTGTTGATGTGAAGGGATATTGCACTGTAATATGTAATGTTGGTAGGAGGAGGATGATGATTGTGTGTGTGTGTGTTAGCTGAAGGAGGAGATTGATAAACTGGAAGACCGTGTGGAATGGGCCAACAACGCTCTGAAGGGTGACTGGGGCCGATGGCAGAGGAGCATGAGAGGAGACCTTAAATCAGCCTTCCTCTCCACCGCAGAGAAGAACGTAGACTACTACGAGAAGGTGAGATACAAGATACTCTGACTGGTTAGCGGGAGGGAAAGTTGGATTGAGACACTTGATATGGGTGAAAGAGTTGGATAAGAAAGAGAAGCAGGGTTGGGGGTGTGACTGGTATAAGCAGAGTGGCAGGTGGAGGCGATGGAAGAGAATAAGAAAAAGGTACATTTGCGAAATAGAAAAGCACTTGGACGTGTGAGAGACTAAATCAATTGTGTGTCAGGGAGAGAACTCCCCTGACTGATTCTTTTTTGGGAAATGAGAGACAAATCTACACAACTAAAGTTGTTAGTGGTAATTTACAATGTATCTTTTATAGATATTTTTGGGCTGGATTTTAACTGTAAATCATTCAATGCAATTTCAGCAGAAATATGGTTCTCTGTGCTGTGCAGTCCTTGTCACTGTCTGGACAACTGCCAGTAGAGGGTGGTAGTACTTCATTTTTATTCACACACAAATTACTGTCAGTTTATAGAGGTTGTCAATACAGATAATTCCAGAATAAATTGATGCTTCATCTTATGGATATTGTAAATAGTACGTGGACATCAGTTGCGGTCAGTGACGTTTAAAATGAGGGAGGGCGATCATTTTATTTAATGAGCATGGCCTTATTTCTATTAAAGCATATTGGATGACTGATATTCATATTTCATTCATCCAGCTCTGTAACATTGATAGGTTTAAGCTACTACGTGATACTCAGATTTTCCTTATACCCATCATGAGGTTGCTCCAACCTAGCCTATGAGTGAAAGTTTACGACGTAGGTACACAGGTCGAGAGAAATTAGTAATCAAGATGACTCATTCAATACCACCTTGCACATGCTTGCCTACATCTGGCTGATCTAAGGTGTAATCATTAGTCCTACAGTTGCAAACAAGGACAAATTCAGTTATGTTTATCCCTGTTTCGTTCCATTTGCTTCCGTTTAAAAAAAAAAATGTTTTTCAACAGAATCGACAGAATGGATACACCCCTGATCACACACCAAAAAAACAGGTCACTTTCATAGCAGCCACATACAAACGGCATGATCCCTTTGATCGTTGGATAATTCCTTCTCGCATCTATGCGCTCTCCTCTCACCGTTTCCCTTCTGTTGTGGACTTCAGTGCACATTACAACCGCTGTCTGTGACAAGGCGAAAAAACCTTTCCAAACATATCATCACCGCTAACCACTACACACAGCGCATACATCGTTGTCACCAAATTAGCTAACGTCAAGTCAACATAGTTGTAGTAGCTAACGCGTTAGTAAACCCGCTACAATCATGCAGTACTGTTGACAAGCAGTTTAACAGTTCCGCAATGGCAGGCCCCGGTGGCAATACATTTATAAAACCAGAAGCTTACCTTGGCATGGAAGAGCTATAGTGTTGGATAGCCATTACCAGCTGGCTAACATAACACCCCTCTCTGTTGGAGCCAGGTGTTTGAGTAGGTTTAACTAGCTTGCTCTCTTGCATCTCCTTCATTTTTCGGGAATGAATTTGTTCAACTGTTGTCTTTCTCTTTGAGTCAACTACTCACCACATGTTATACATACATGTTATGTCATTTGACGGGTAATTTTAAATATATCATTGTTACATGCATACAATAATGTGACATAGCTAGTTAGACCACAGTTGGAGCCTGTTCAACCACCACTCCACATAGCCCTGGCCTCTTAAAAGAAATCAAATGGGAACAAAAACAGCTTAAACCTCTCATGGATAACCAATGCAACTCCATAAGATAGGTGCTTACAGTAGCTATTATAATTACTGTGTGAACACTTTTTCACAGACAGTTATTTTGACTACATTGACTATCTCTTTAATGGGTCTGATGCTGCCTGTGAGATCTCAACACACTTGTCATTCATGTTATTTGGTTCCCCTTCCATCCAATTTGCAGTTCTAAATGGTGTGTTGTCAACACACACCCAGGTTCCCTTGTTTTAATGATACAAATCCAGACATTCTTCTTAATTCCATCGTGGATGAGTATCCGTCTTCTCCGCTGTTTATGATTACGAAGTTAGCACCCATTGCTATGCATTCCGCTTGACCAACCCCACCTGTGTTCTTCTTGGCTGGTGCTAATCTTCCACCATCTGTCCAGACAGGGATTCTCGCAGAACCTAAGCCTGATCTGTAGCTGGTCTCTCTCCGTAGTCGTGGCATTTAGACTATTCCTGGACTGATCTTTCTCGGTGGTCATCATTTTAAAACTATTCTGTAGCTGGTCTTTGTCTTTAGTCAGGTTGTTGTAACTGGTCTGTAGCTGGTCTCTCTGTAGAGTAATGACCAATGATGCCATAGTAGACACAGGCCTGTGATCCCAACCAGCAGCAGAACACACAGCAGTCCCAAACACACTGCGGCATCTCCAAAGGGTCTCTTCCACCACTGAAATTGTTCTGAATGTTGAGCAACAACTCATTTTCTTCGAATGGGCATGAAGGCTCTTACATTGTCATACATTTGGCCATCAATGTCTGTATTCTTTATTGCAGTAGGTTCATAGTCTTTTTAATGATTCCCTCTGACATCTTTACAAACTTGTGCTCAACTACAGAAACTTGTACTGTTACTTCATCTCTACTGTAGGTCTGTACATGCATGTCATCTCCCTGCCATGCTTCTGCGACTTTTTCAAAGTGACACTGTTTTAACTGTCAACCACAGGACCGCAAATGGACTGCAAATGAACCTTTTTTATTGAATAAATATATACAGTATATTTTGAATCACAACATAAAGATGATGAAACAACTAATTTCTTCAATACCATCTCAGCATAATGGCCGATGAATCCCAAAAGAATGGTATATTTCTTTATTTACTCATCAGCAGAGCAGGGAAAAAATACTCCTCACCACCCCTAGTGCTCTGAATTTGAGTGGTTACATTTCTCCAGACCATCCTTCAGCTTTTTACTGAAAAAGCAGCAGGGAGAACACTTCTTTTATTCATTTATTATTATTTTTTTTAACTTCTGATTGCAGCTTTAAGCATTGAAGTGATATTTTAGCAGATAGAACTAAATGGAACCCAGTGAATTTGTACATGCTTCATATTGAAGTTTAGAAGCTAAGGTTACTGGGAGTTGCGTGGTGGCTAGAGTCCTAATGGATTAACACTCTCATCCACTGTGGTTGACACTTGCCATGTTTCGACACCCTCAGTCTTCAAACAGGAGTCGCATTTCAACCTCCCCTTTCTGACATGCTGCTGATGGCCATATAGGGGTGTAACTCTTTGAAGAGTTATGTAGAAGTGTGTGTGGCAATGTACAATACCAGTCAAAAGTTTGGACAACCTACTCATTTAAGGGTTCTTTATTTTTTTATATTGTAGAATAATAGTGAAGACATCAACACTATGAAATAACTCATGGATTCATGTAGTAATCAAAAAGTGTTAAACAAATCTAAATATATTTTAGATTTTTCAAAGTAGCCTTGCCTTGATGCTTTGCACGCTCTTGAATTAGGTGTCCAAACGTTTGACTGGTACTGTATGTCAGCATTTTTCTCAGGGGTTCTTCACACCATGTGAAACCATCTGACAACTGTGATTAAAGGGGAACTTAAGGGGATTTTTGTTGTTGTAAATGCTGGCATGACATGCTTTAGATACGGACACTTTTTAGGTGAAATGGTTTGGTATTGAAAGAAGTACCGCAGCACCCCATGTCACAATGTTTTTATGCTCATACTCATTATGTTAACTATGTAGCACTATGTAGCCTACAATTTAACCTTAAATACATTTACAATTATGCATTATTGTCTGACACCAGCTATAAACGGAGAACTTGACTCCAAGTGAACAAGCCGACAACTCCCCTTAGTGTATTGGAGATGACATTCTTAGGCCGGTTCCTCTGCGATCATCTAAAGGCTAGGGGGGGTTCTTCACCTCCCTAAGGGGCTTCTGAAAATCAGAACGTGGCACACTCCTCATACTGTTTGAGTCGCCCCAAGGCTGGGCTCAACAAACAAAACCCACTTAAACAGAGCGATTCGGAGGCGGGGGAGAGGGCAGAGAGATTCGGAGGCGGGGGAGAGGGCAGAGAGATTCGGAGGCGGGGGAGAGGGCAGAGAGATTCGGAGGCGGGGGAGAGGGCAGAGAGATTCGGAGGCGGGGGAGAGGGCAGAGAGATTCGGAGGCGGGGGAGAGGGCAGAGAGATTCGGAGGCGGGGGACATAATTGTGTTCTGTCTTAATCAGGCCTGTGAGGTCAGCCCTCAGTGTACAGTCAGACTATCTGTTCCAGGTAATTCTGATCGGTAGAGAACACATGTTCTAATACACCTCAATCCTATGGGGGAGGAGTGTACTGTATCATGTGCTCCACAATGTGGCATCATTTATGAAGGACAATTCTACACGTATTTTTGTTGTTGACAACACAATTTGGTGAAACGAATAGAGCAAGGTAATGGCTCTATTCGTTCTCTAACCAAGGTTCATATATTGAGGCGAAACTGAATTGAAGAGGAGACGACGGTCATATAAATGATCTCCAGATGACATGTATTTACCATCCACTGAACGTCTACAAACCATCTACTTGGGACTATTCAAATGGTCTTTGAGATGAAGATTTGAAAGTAGTTTTCTATTGGCGGCACGTAAAAAGTTTGCTGGCGTTTGTATTTAGTTTTGTGTACTTATAGGAATACAAGGCAGCATGCTAATTGATCTAGATCCTCTAGACTGAATATGAACATGGCTTCAAGTAACTCCTCCATTAATACCAGGGGCTAAGGAGTGGGGTTATTCTAAAAACATATCTAATAATTATCCAGTTGGATGAACACTCCAAACAGCCTACCCGGCCGCTCGGAGATGTCCGCAAGGTCCGTTGCCTTGTTTTGTATCACATTCCAATTATAAAACTGGGGGGGGGGACAAAAATGCAATTTCAAAATGTGTAGGGTACATGTCCCCCACGTCCCCAGTGAAAGTTGCACCCCTGATTATTACCTTTCAAAAAAGGAGTCTTGTCTAGGCAACATCCATATCTGATAAGCCCATCGCTCATATGTTTTCTTGTATGGCCTGAGGGTAGCATCATTTGTTTAATGCAATATAGTGTGGGAAAAACCTCTTCCGTTGTGGAATACTTTGAGACAGAGTCCTCAGCTGCAATGGGTTTGTTGTGTAGCAGAAACAGAGGTAATTTGTCTTGATTGGTTCTTGCTGGCGAATTGGTGCACTAAGTAAAGACTCTCTGCATCCCAAATTGCCCTCTATTATACTTTTCGTGGACTACTTTTGACGAGGATCAATAGGACTCTGATTAAAAGTAATGCCAGTTGGGACACGTCCTTTGTCAGGGATTGAAGTGGTGGGACTGAATAAATTGGAAACGGCATATCCCGAGGCTCCATTCGTTGTAGCTGGGGATTTTAACAAAGGAAATGTAAGGAGAATTCTCCCGAAATTCCACCAACACATCTCTTGCCCAACTCATGGGAGAAATACATTGGGCCGTTGTTATTCTCCATTCTGAGACGGATACAAAGTGGACTGGTTGATTGAAGTGGGGTAATGTGTTCCAAAAACGAGTTGCAGTTTTTGAATGGTGGTGTCCATCTATTTGTTTTGCTGAATGTATGAATTACATGTTATTTCTGTGTCAAAGTGCCAATTAACAAACATTACAGTAATTCTCTGTGATAATTTAGTAATAATTATTCCAGTGTTCTGTGCATTGCACACCGCATAAATAGTAAATAAGGTTATCCAAGCAATAATTATAACCCTAGAGCAGTACAAATACATAAATACAAAAACAAGTCCGACACAAAGAGATGGTTCAAGTGTGAGACAGGCCTACACAATCTATAAACTGTGCATATGTGCTATTTGCATATTTTTATAATTGAATTAGTCTCTCATTTTCTTTTATTCCAGGCTTTATCGTAAAATTCCGCAAATGGAAATACACAATGGATTAATTATTTCAGTTTCTCCTCATGGCTCAGCCACGTAATGCCAGGGTATATCTGTTGGGCTTTCTGGAATAAGAGCAAGCGTATATCGTGGTAGGAAGGGCAATAGAGGATAACATTTATTTAATTTTCTATTTCTTCAAGGTCACAATATTTACATAGTCTTTACCATTATACCAACCTGTTTTGGAGTCGGGCCTAAACTCCCAACTTTCGTGCCTGACCTCACGAATGCTCTTGTAGCTGAATGGAAACAAGTCCCCGCAGCAATGTTCCAACTAGAGGTCGGCCGATTTGCAAGTTTTCATAGCAATCAGTAATCGGCCTTTTTGCATGCTGATTATGGCCGATTACATTGCAATCCACGAGGAGACTACATGGGCAGACTGACCACCGGTTACGCGAGTGCAGTGTCAAAAGGACCTTGTGGCTGCAATGAGTCATGGTAAGTTGCTAGCTAGCATTAAACTTATCTTATAAAAAACGCAATCAATCTTCACATAATCACTAGTTAACTACACATGGTTGATATTACTAGGTTAACTACTTTGTTCTGCGTTGCATATAATCAATGCAGTGCCTGTTTATTTATCGAATCACAGCCTACTTCAACTACGCCAAACGGGTGACGATTTAACAAAAGCGCTTTCGCGAAAAAAGCACATTCGCTGCACAAATGTACCTAACCTAACCATAAACATCAATCTCTTTCTTAAAATCAATACACAAGTATATCTTTTTTTAAACTTACATATTTTGTTAAATAAATGCATGTTAGCAGGCAATGTTAACTAGGGAAATTGTCACTTCCTTTGCGTTCAGTGCAAGTAGAGTCCGGGTATATGCAGCAGTTTGGGCCGCCTGGCTCGTTGCGGACTGTTTCTTCCTAACAAAGACCGTAATTACTTTTCCAGAATTTTACACAATTATGACTTGACATTGAATGTTGTGCAATGTAACAGCAATATTTAGACTTGGGTTGCCACCCATTCGACAGAATACGGAACGGGTCCGTATTTAACTGAAAGAATTAACGTTTTTGTTTGTCAGAAATGATATTTTCCGGATTTGACCATATTAATGACCGAAGGCTTGTTTTTCTGTGTTTATTTTAATTAAGTCTGATTTGACAGAGCAGTCTGACTGAGAGGTGGTAGACTGCTGCAGGCTCGTAAGCATTCATTCAAACAGCACTTTACTGCGTTTGCAAACAGCTCTTAGCAAAGCTTGAAGCACAGCGCTGTTTAAGCCTATCAACTCCCGAGATTAGGCTGGCAATACTAAGTGTCTATAAGAACATCCAATAGTCAAAGGTATATGAAATACAAATGGTATAGAGAAATAGTCTACATATCATAATCCCTATAATAACTAGAACCTAAAACTTAACTGGGAATATTGAAGAACTAGGAATATTGAACCACCAGCTTTCATATGTTCTCATGTTCTGAGCATGGCACTTAAACGTTAGCTTTTTACATGGCACATATTTCACCTTTTTACTTTCTTCTCCATCACTGTTTTTGCATTATGTTTAATTATTTATTTGAGGCTAAATTGATTTTATTGATGTATTATATTAAGTTAAAATAATTGTTCATTCAGTATTATTACAAATATACATATATTTTTAATTTATCGGTATCAGATTTTTTTTGGACTACCAATAATCAGTATCGGTGTTGGAATATCATAATCGGTCGACCTCTAGTTCGAACTCTTAACATCTAGTGGAACACCTTCCCAGGTGAGCATTTGCCCACTGAAGTCTGTTACAATGCCGAACTGCAGTCAGGTCAAGACCCTGGTGAGGATAACAAGCACGCAGATGAGCTTCCCTGAGACTGTTTCTGACAGATTGTGCAGAAATGTTTGTTGTCAGCTGTCTGGGTGGCTGCTCTCAGACGATCCCGCAGATGAAGAAGCAGGATGTGTGAGGCCAGTGGATGTACTGCCAAAAACTCTAAAATGACATTGGATGCGGTTTATGGTAGAGAAATTAACGTTCAATTTTCTGGCAACAGCTCTGGTGGTCATTCCTGCAGTCGGCATGCCAATTTAGTGGCCTTTTATTGTTCCCAGCACAAGGTGCACCTGTTTAATGATCAGGCTGTTTTAATGAGCTTCTTGATATGCCACACCTTTCAGGTGGCTGGATTATCTTGGGAAAGAAGAACTGCTCTCTAATGGGTATAAACACATTTGAGAGAAATAAGCTATATATATATATGGGTTCTCTGTGTGTGCAGTTGAAGTCGGAAGTTTACATACACCAAATACATTTAAACTTTTTTTTTTCCTGAGGTCTTGGCTGATTTCTTTTTTTTTTTTTTTTTTTTTTTTTCTCCATGATGTCAAACAAAAAGGCACTGGGTTTGAAGGTAGGCCTTGAAATACATCCACAAGTAAACCTCCAAATTATGTCAATTAGCCTATCAGAAGTTTCTAAAGCCATGCCATGATTTTCTGGATTTTTTTCCAATCTGTTTAAAGGCACAGTCAATTTAGTGTATGTAAACTTCTGTCCCACTGGAATTGTGATACAGTGAAATAATCTGTCTGTAAACAATTGTTGGAAAAATGACTGTCATGCACAAAGTAGATGTCCTAACAGACTTGCAAAAACTATAGTAAGAAATTTGTGGTGTGGTTGAAAAACACATTTTAATAACTCTGACCTTTTTAGTGTAAACTTCCGAGTTCAACTGTGTGTGTGTGTGTGTATATATATATGCGCACACACTACATGACCAAAAGAATGTGGGGACATGCTCGTCGACCATCTCATTCCAAAATCATGGCCATTAATATCGAGTTGGTCCCCCCCTTTCCTGCTATGCCAGCTTCCACTCCCCTGGGAAGGCTTTCCACTAGATGTTGGAGAGTTGCTTCGGGGACTTGCTTCCATTCAGCCACACGAGCATTAACTTGTCACTAAGCTCAGGGTCTTGGGTCAGAACGCCAGGTGGTGAGGGTAGGCAATAACACCTCTGCCAAGCTCATCCTCAAAACGGTGTTCCCCCTCCTGTACTCCCTGTTCATTCATGACTGCGCGGCTGCTATTGTGCCTCTTCAACCTCAGGCAGCTGAAGAAATTCGGTAAGACCCTCAAACTTCTACACATACACCAGAATATTCTGTCAGACTGCATCACTGGCTGGTATGGAAACTGCACCTCCCTCAACCGCATGGCTCTCCAGAGGGTGGTGCGGTCAGCCCAACGTATCATCTGGGGCCCGCTGCTTGCCCTCCAGGACATTTAAGGTGCTCTGTGTCAAAAGAAGGCCAAAAAGACCATTAAGGACCTCAGTCACCCGAGCCATGGACTGTTTACTTAGCTACCGTCTAGCAGACTGAGTCAGTACAGGTGCATCAGTGCCAAGACCGAGACTAAGAAACCACTTCTATTACCAGGCCATCAGACTGTTGAACAGCAATCACTAGTAGTCTACCAGGTGACGCACACTCACTCACACAAAACACACGTACACGCTATCTTACACACACACCCACATCGTTGCTATGGCACCGATAGACATTGCAGCTTTGCTTCTAGCTCCTAAACAATTTCAGTATTTTTTTAGTTTTGTCTTAGGTTATTAGCCCAGGATGTTTTTTTCTGTTATTACATACAGCCGGGAAATGACTTTTTACAAGCATTTCGCGCAGTAACATCAGCTAAATATGTATGCGACCAATGAAATTAAATTTGATTTAACACACACACACACACACTCACATATACTGTATTCCTTATGTGGCTCATTGTAATATTTCTACTACTGTACTTTGTATTTAGTTACACTGTTTCTACTCACTCTGTGTGCAATAACGGTGTGTAACAGGGATTTTCAAGCACAGATTTAACAATGCAGACCTGGCAGGTTTTCCAATTCCTCGCAAAGAAGGGCACCTATTGGTAGATGGGTGAGAGTGGGGGGGGAGCTTAATTACACCCATTCACTACAAAGATACCACTCAGGATTTCACCATGAGGCCAATGGTGGCTTTAAAACAGAGTTTGTCTGTGTCATAAGAACTGAGGATGGATCAACAACATTGTAGTTTTTCCAGAATACTAACCTAAATGACAGTGAGCAGAATGAAGCTTGAAGTATATGATTGGGGCGTGATTGGGAGTCCCATAGGGCGGTGCACAATTGGCCCAACATTGTCCGGGTTTGGCCGGACTAGGCCGTCATTGAAAATAAGAATTTGTTCTTAACTGAATTGCTTAGTTAAATAAAGATTAAATAAAAAAATGTTTTTATTTTTTTTACCAGGCACCCTATCAGGGTAGTTACAAACAGCACAGGAATGAAATCAACATGTATTGATCACATCTTTACTAATGCTGCCGATATTAGCTTGAAAGCAGTATCCACATCCATCGGATGTAGTGATCACAATATAGTATCCATATCTAGGAAAACCAAAGTTCCAAAGGCTGGGCCTAATAGTGTGAGGTCATACAATACGTTTTGTAGTGATTCCTATGTTATTGATGTAAAAAATATCTGTTGGTCCGTGGTGTGTAATGAGGAGCAAACAGACACTGCACTTGACACATTTATGAAATTGCTTTTTCAGTTGCTAATAAGCATGCAGCCATTAAGAAAATTACTATAAAACTGTTAAATCCCAGTGATGATGATTGATGAGGAATTGAAAAAGTGTGGTTGAGAGGGATGAGACAAAAGGAATGACAAAAGTCTGGCTGCACAGCTGATTGGCAAACTTATTGCAAATTGTGAAATCATGTGACTAAACTGAATAAAAATAAGCAGAAACTAAGATAAATATAGAATGATAGTAAAAAGCTTTGGAGCACCTTAAATTAAATTCTGAAACAGATGGCTCATTTATCACAAAACCAACTGATATTGCCACCTACTTTATTTTTTTCATTGGCAAGAATAGCAAATTTAGGCATAACATGCCAGCAACAACTGCTGACACTACACATCCAAGTATATCTGACCAAATGATGAAAGACGAGCGTTGTAATTTTAAATTCCCGAAAACTTAGTGTGGAAGAGGTGAACAAAAATATTGTCTGTCAACAATGACAAGCCACCAGGGTCTGTCTGACAACTTGGATGGAAAATTACTGAGGATAATAGCGGAAGATTTTGCCACCTCTTCAATTTAAGCCTACTAGAAAGTGTGTGCACTCAGGCTTGGAGGGAAGAAAGTCATTCCACTACCTAAGAATAGTAAAGCCACCTATACTGGCTCAAATAGCCGACCAATCAGCCTGTTACCAACCCTTAGTAAACTTTTGGAAAAAATTGTTTGACCAGCTACAATGCTATTTTACAGTAAACAAATTGACGACAAACTTTCAGCATGCTTATAGAGAAGGACATTCAACAAGCACAGCACTTACACAAATGACTGATTGGCTGAGAAATTGATGATATAAAGATTGGGGGGGCTGTTTTGTTAGACTTCAGTGCGGCCTTTGACATTATCGATCATAGTCTGCTGCTGGCAAAACATATGTGTTATGGCTTTACACCCCCTGCCATATTGTGCATTTAAGAGTTACCTGTCTAACAGAACACAGAGGGTGTTCTTTAATGGAAGCCTCTCCAACATAATCCAGGTAGAAATAGGAATTCCACAAGGCAGCTGTCTAGGCCCATTACCTTTTCCATCTTTACTAAAGCCACGGGCTTTGAGGAAAACCAGTGTCGATGTATGCGGATGACTCCACACATGTCAACTACTACAGTGACTGAAATGACTGCAAAAGTTAACAGATAGTTGCAGTTTTAGTGGGTGGCAAGGAATAAGGTAGTCCTAAATATTTCTAAAAGTATTGTATTTGGGACAAATCATTCACTAAACCTGAAATCTGAACTAAATCTTAAAATAAATAATGTGGAAATTGTGCAAGTTCAGGTGACTAAACTGCTTGGGGTTATGCTGTATTGTAAACTGTCATGGTAAAAACATATTCATACAACAGTAGCTAAGATGGGAGAAGTATGTCCATGATAAGGTGCTGCTCTACCTTCTTCACAGCACTGTCAACAAGGCAGGTCCTACAGGCATGTGGTCAAATGCCACAAAAAAGGCTTTAGGAACATTTTAAAGTGTGGCAGCACAGTTATCCCTTGAATGTACACAGAGAGCTAATAATAATAATATTCATGTCAATCTCTCCTGGCTCAAAGTGGAGGAGAGATTGACTTCATCATTGCTTGTATTTGTGAGAGGTATTGACATGTTGAATGCACCGAGCTGTCTGTTTTGAACTACTGGCACACAGCTCGGACACCCATGCAAACCCCACAAGACATGCCACAAGAGGTCTCTTCACAGTCTAGAACAGACTATGGGAGGCACACAGTACTAAATAGAGCCATGACTTCATGGAACTCTATTCCACAGCAAGTAACTCATGCAAACAGTAAAATTAGATTTAAAAAATTAAAAAACATTATGGAACAGTGGGGACTGTGAAGCAACACAAACATAGGCACAGACACATGCACAGACACACACACGATAGCATACGCACTATACACACGTATACATGGATTTTGTACTGTGTCTATGTGGTAGTTGTGGAGTAGGGGCCTGAAGGCACACAGTCTGTGAATGTATTGTAATGTTTTTAAAATTTTAGAAACTGCCTTAATTTTGCTGGACCCAGGAAGAGTCTGGGGATTCATAAGAAATACAAACAAGGCACTAAAGTAAAACTGCAAAACATATAACAAAGAAATGAACTTGGATGTCCTGAATAAAAAGTGATATGTTTGAGGGCAAATCTAACACAACACATTACTGTGTACCACTCTTCATATTTTCAAGCATGGTGGTGGCTGCATCGTTATGGGTATGCTTGTCATTGGCTAGGACTAGGGACTTGTTTGGGGATAAAAAGAAACAGAATAGAGCTAAGCACAGGCAATATCCTAGAGGAAAACCTGGTTGTCTGCTTTCTAACAGACACTGGGCGATATACACCTTTTCAGCAGGACAATAACCTTAAACACAAGGCCAAATATACACGAGATGCTTCCCAAGAGGACATTGAATGTTCCTGAGTGGCCTAGTTTGTTGACTCAAATCTGCTTGAGAATCTATGGCAAGACTTGAAATTGTCCGTCCAGTAATAATCAACAACCAAATTGACTTGAGTTTGAATAGTTTTTAGAAGAATAATGTGCAAATATTGTACAATATAGGTGTGCAAAGCTCTTAAAGACTTACCCAGAAAGATTCACAGCTGTAATCACTGCCGAAGGTGATTCTAAAATATATTGACTCAAGGGTGTGAATACTTATGTAAATTAGGCTTCTGTATTTATTTTTCAATACATTTGCTAACATTTGTAGAAACGTTTTCTGTCATCATGGGGTGTTGTGTGTAGATCAATTACATTTTGAGTTTAGGCAAAAACATAAATCTGGAAATTCAAGGAGTACTTTCCAAAGGCACTACTAACTACCCAACTTTCTTCATTTAAAAAAAAAAATGTTGTACTTGTTTTTACTTGTTAATTATTTGTGTACTTGTTTGACTTTTTACTGCATACTTAGGAGCTAGGAACATAAGCATTTTGCTGCACCCGCTATAACATCTGCTAAACTGTGTGCGCGACCAATAAACTTTGAGTTGATTTTATTCAGGTGTTGAAGGAGGCTGGATTATGAGTGTGCCGTGGGCTTTGTGAATGATTCATGTAAGACCTTTAATAAGAGAAGAGTCTAGGAGGTCTGCACTCGACTCTGAGAATCCAGGATGAGAGGTATGGGGGGTGGCAGCAGTAAGCCTGGGAGGGGCACAGAGCATTCCCTCATCTACCTCGCACCACCACCCTACTGCATTCTTCACCCTGTGATACTGCCAATGCAATAACCTGGCCCTACTGGCGAGACTGAAAATGAGAATAGGAGAGCAGGGATGGATGCGTGACACAGAGAGGGGTAGATAAAGGGAGGAGTTAGATGGAGGAACTGGGGGAAGGAAGGAGGGGATGAAAGGAGTAAGGTGAATGGAAGTTCGGACTGGGAAAGGGTGGAGAAACTGGGGAATGGGCTGTACTCGGACTCAGTGAGGTGTTTGCTCTTCCTGAGATGGAATATTAACATCAATTATGGGCTTGGATAAATCTCAGGGTGCATGCTTGTCTGACTCATCAGTTTGCCTGGGGGTTATAGACCCATTTTCCATACTTTGTTCCATACCTGTCACATTCGATCTTCTCATGACTGTAACCATACTGAGATACCCAGGGCTAGATCACACAGAGGTCATAGTTCAGTTGTCTCACAATTACTGTAATATAGACATATTATTACTAGAATGTGAAAAGCCCCTCAGACCAGAGGTTATATATCTGTGACTGTAACCACTGTGTATATTTTTTAAATTTCCATACCAATAAACAGGATTTATTATTTCCTACAGATATCGTGTCTCTGCATAAATGCTGACGGAGAGGAATATAGGGATATTTTAGATATCTATCTATTCTTAATCTTAATGGTCCTTTGTTGGTGTACTATGAATTCTATTTGCATTAGATTTAGAATCTGCCTGTTCATCACTGTACCCACTCTGCAGACAGTACAGCAACTGTGTGTCGTTCTGTCAGGTTGCAACATCAACGGAACGCCATGGTTACTCCATAGCAACTACGGTTTCTTCAACTGGACATGGTTTTACTTGCAAGGTGTTCTAGATTTGCAACAATTATCTACCTTGTTCTTATCACCTCTACCATGGCATTGACAGTCAATTCAACTCTTCTGACTACCTGAATATTGATGTGAAGGAAGTCTGTGCTGAGCTCAAGTCCATAACTTTCTTCTGGACTAGTGCAGCCGCTCTTGTGCTTAAAGATGTGTGTGTGACTACGATGTGTGTGTGTGTGTGCATGTTTGCTTGTTATATGCCATTTAGCAGACGCTTTTATCCAAAGCGACTTACAGTCCATGTGTGCATACATTCTACGTATGGGTGGTCCCGGGGATCGAACCCACTACCCTGGCGTTACAAGCGCCATGCTCTACCAACTGAGCTACAGCATCCACTGGTGTTCATATATAATGCTGCCTGATTTATTTCAGTTTACCTGTCTTCCGGCTAAACCACTGGAGCCTAGAGAGAGAAAAGGAGGATAGCTAATGATGTTAACGAGGCTAGCGGTCTCTTCCCCCCTTAACAATCTCCTTAATTAGCGCGCTAGTCACACTGCTACACAGGACCCATTACCTCAGCTGGAGCTGTCACAGGCTGTGTCAGGACCAGCACTGATGGAGCTCCTCTACCAGATAAACACACACACACACACACACACACACACACAGGCACTCCCCTCTCGGCGGCAGAGTGTGTATTGACATTTGCCTCCTTGGTAATGCACCGATAGCCACCCCTGATTGGATGGTGACTTACCACCCCTGTGGAGCTCTGCGTCAGTCCAGACATGCTGGGACCAAGGACAGATTATACCCTTCAATTTTGGATCCAATTATTCACTTCGTTATAGTTCGGGTACCTGTACATGTTGGTCATGTCATACTGAAGATGCACCGGGCGTTATGTGTGAAGGCAGAAGTTCTGAAACGAGACACTATAATGAACGTCGGTCATGCACAGGAGGATCAACTGCTGGGTGTCGACGAACAGTGACGATTCAACATGATGGCCGACGTTCTGTGGTCAGAGGCGACGGGATGGCCAACCGCTCATTATGGTGTCTTGTCCTTTACAGTGCTCAGGTGTGAGGTTCCTCTCTCTCTGCCTCCCATTGTGCTGCCATAGGCTTTTTAGTGTTGCTTCAATCAGACAGTTATCCTCACAGCTCCACTGCAAGGTATGAACTTAAAGGGCTTTGTATCTCTGGGAAGAATGCTGCGTTGGCGGCAGGGTTGTACTTCTCTCCCAGTCGGGTCTTTTTTAAATGGATTTAGCTGTCGCCCGATTTCCCCTGACTGTTTTATTCAACAGTCTGTTGTCTTATCTGTATTTGAGGGTCTGGAAGGAAGGATAAGTTGCACTAGCTATGTATTGCTTTCCTCAACCACAATAATCCTTAAACACAGTCTTATCTTGATAAGTACCCGTCAAACCTGTTTATTTATCCCACAACATGTGGTATCATTAAGTATAAACAGTTTGAATAAACTCAACCTCAAGGAGTTAGCTGTGGAAGTAAAAAAAACTATTTTTTTCTGTCAGCCAATGTTTCACCTCTTTCCTCTGTGTCTTGGTCTTTCCTGTGATCAGCTCTGTGCATCTGCTCCCATTTAGTATTCTAGCCAGCTGCTGAGTCACAGAGAAATCTGCTATTCACCATTTTTTTCCCTCTGCTCGTGTGCTCTGTGTACCCCGTGTAGCTCACAGCAGCTCTCTCCCTGTGTTCTGTGAAGCTTGTGGCCCTTGGTCTAGTCTATGGTAACTCTTTCCGCCCCCCCGCTATTCGCCCCTCTGTACTTAGCACAGCTCTGCTCTGTCCCTATCCTTGTATAACCCATGTTCCCTAGTGTACAGCAACTCTGTCCCGCTTCTCTAGTTAGCTCTGTCCCTGTATAACCTATTGTGTAAACCAGTTTTGTCCATACTCTGTTTAGCCCTGTGCTCTGTCCCTGTATAACCTGTTGTGTAAAGCAGCTATGTCCAAACTCTGGTTAGCTCTGCCTTCTCTGGGCCCTGAAGTGAGGCTGATGGGTAAAGGTCAGACTGAGTCTGTGTCCCGTGGTGAAGGTGTCATCATGATTAAGCACTAGTGACATGGCAGTCAGCTGGCTACCCACGAGAGCCAACATGACAGTGGCAGGAGGATAAGTTTGGAAGAGGAGAGAAGGATGGAGAGTGGAGTGAAGGGTTGGGTGGGTGTGGAAGATTGGGGTGAGAGGAGGCAGGGTGAGAGAACGGGATGTTTAGATGGGGGGAGGATGGAGATGGAGGAAATAGGGCTGTTTGGGTGGGTGCTTGGCTCTGTTTGGGTCAGAACATTAATCACAACCTTGTCAAGTGACAAATAGATGAGACCGAAATCCAGGGAGCAGCCGGAGCCTGTGAACGAAATTGGCTGCTGAATCGAGGCATGCCATGTGTGTCTGACTTACGGCGACCATTAAACAGACAGCTATTACTTTGGAAGTTTAGATGACAGAGTGGAAGGTTTTATTGATGTGTGGAAACATACTGACTGGCTCGAAAGTTCACAGACCTGCCGTTTCAAATGAGTGATTGTGTGTGTATGAGACTTACCGGTCTGTCATAACCTGATGATGTGGGTGTTCTCTCCTCCAGTGTCTGGCAGTGTGGGAGACCTTCCTTCTCTCCCAGAGAACAGAACCCAGCGAGGAGACTGACGGAGACAACACCCCCTAACCTCCACGATGCACTTCTCTATTACGCAACCCTCTGCCTACCACCCCCTACCCAGGGGGCACAGCCAAAGACATCTTCCAGCACAACCCGGAGGACTCCTGGAATTTAACCCTAATCATTCCAATGAAGCTTCACTTTAAAGTCACTTTAGCACAGACTGTGATAAATCTGAGAGATCTTTAAATATGCGTGATCAGCCAGCCGCTGCCTTAGGGCTTCTGTATGTACAGCCCTGGATCTGAGGGTAGATATACTGAGTACACTGATGGATCCACCATGATTTTCACAGCAATACGATGACATACTTGTTTACCTGTTTTACAATGACTCACTATGGTATTTTGATAACAGAAAATAAACTAAAGAGTGCCACATTTTTTTTCATTTTATACTATACACATTTTTCTCTTTTTGTAAAGCTTTAAATTGGGTTTTTAAGATGTTGGCATAATAAATGGATTGCTACATTGCATTTTCTCAGTACATGGTGTTTTATGGAGCCTAAGCTATTGGCTTGTAGTTAGTCTTAGCAGCGAGCAGCAGCAGCCTCTAGAACTTCTCTTTGGATGGCAATGTTCTTTTCATGTAGGTGCTTTTCAAGATATTACGATCTGCGAAGCTTATGATGAACACTACCGTCTGAAAAGGAAACCATGCTAAACTCTTCAGAAAAATGCTATCTTTTCCATTGATCATGAAATATAATCCATTTTCACACCAGTGTCTCGTTACATCAAACCAGAATCGCTCTACTATAAATGTCATGGTGCAACTTGTAATCGAAAATAGTTATACTTGTGGCATACATTTTGTTTTGCTTTGTCAGCTTGATGGGGATTTTCATGCTGTACTTGTGTGAGAATGGACAGTTGAGTAGAGATGCATGCTCCTTGCTTAACTAGGTTATCCACTCTAAAGGCCTAATCACATTCAACATTAAAGAACCCTTAAAATAAAACAGTGCCCTGAAATTAGGCCCTTTATCTGCACTTTATTGAATATAGAACGAGCAACGAGAGGAAAGGAAAGCACATGCTTGTTAAACCAAGAGCTATAATCAGAGGTTCTTCCCAAATGGCACCCTATTCCCTATATTGTGCACTACTTCTGACAGGGCTCTGACAGGGCTCAGGGCTCTGGTCAAAAGTCATGAACTATAAAGGGAATATGGTGCTGTTTGGGACACATCAGAACAGGCATCAATACAGTGTTCCAAAGCATCCCATTAGAATATAATATTATATTGTGTGTGTGTGTGTGTGTGTGTGTGTTAATCAAGTTTAAACTATGGACCATGTTTGTTTGTTTCTCATGGACTCCTTTACCTCCGCAGTTCCAACTGATTCCTTTTGATCAAGCCGTTCTGAATAACTAATAGTGAGGTGAAGACACATTTACCACCTCAACGGAAAACCTGCACCTGAAATGGCAAACTATTCTGTATTTCGTGCAATCCTTTTCACCAGGACCCATTGTGCTCCATAGGGGATCGTGTGCTATTTAGGACACGCACCAGATTTCTTTCTCTGGCTATGCTGTAGTGAACGCTGGCCCTGCCATGTGGGTATGAATACTGCATGGCAGTATGGCAGGGCTTTCCAAGATGCCCGCCTGCCTGCCCCACTGCCGGGTCAAAGAGGGGTGCAGGGGGAGTCTTCTTCCATTCGCTATCTGATTCAACATTAATCCAGATGGAGACACAGGAAGCTGATGAATGATTGGAGAGGTTTAGCTCTTTTAGTATGCATCCGTAATGGCAACCTATTCCTTTTATAGTGCCCTACTTTTTTTTTTACCAGGGCCTGTAGGGATCTGGTTAAATATAGGGAACTATAAAGAGAATCAGCTGCCATTTGGGACACAAATGTAGACTGCTAATGACTATCTGAGGGATGGATGTGTTCAAGTTTCTTTGCCAAGTTTAATGGACGCATTGAAAATCTTATTTTAATGCTCACATAACAACCGTACGAAATATAGGCTATAAATATACCAGTGCAACAACCAGCAATGAAATCAGTAATAAAACAAACTAGCGAAAGAATAAATCTGATATAAATCAAACAATGCATTGACTGGAGGGCTTTCTCACTGAGATGGTGTTCAATAAACAATACTTTATCTTTTTGACATATACGCCTCTCAGAAGACATCTTCTGTGTTTACGCAATACAAACATTGACATTTTTGCTTTGGGGAGAGCAGAGACGAGCACAGGAACACACTGTTTTAGACAGTTTGTGCCCAAAACAGTCACGTAGTTACTCCTAGCGAAAACATTTGCATTTGATTTATACAAGAGGGCTATAATGGCAACAGGAGTGCCTATCATCACCAGTATCAGGTGTGCTACCGTGTAGGCTGCTGAGGGGAGGATGGCTCATACAGTAATAATGCCTGCAATGGAGAGAATGGAATCGCATCAAATCATGTGTTTGATGTATTTGATACCATTCCATCTATTCCGCTCCAGCCATTACCACAAGCCCGTCCTCCCAAATGAAGGTGCCACCTACTTGTGTGTGTGCACAGTTCCAGAGATGGATAGTTAACACATATAGAGTGATACAGCCCAGTTGGCGCAGTGTCACTCACACAGTCATTAGAATGTGCAGGAGGGATGCTCTACATCTAGCACTTCAAACAGCTTAGAGCTTTCACTGGTGGTGAGGTGAAAAGAGAGAGGGAGGTATAGCTTTACCATACACTACTGAATGGATGTTGAAGCTCTCTATTGTGGTGTTTGTGGAAAAAAAAGAGTCTTAGGAGAGTGGGGAAGGCGGTGGGAGGAAAAGAGAGAGAGAAAATAGAGAGAAAACAGAGGGAAAAAATAGACAGAAGGAACTTGTATTGGTCCATTTCATTTGGTTGTCTTATTAAAATACCTGCACCAGTTCCTCTCCTCTCTCTCTCTCTCTGATCCCTCTGGCTCGGAGCGTCAAGCCAACTGTAACTGTGGCTTACTTCCTGGTTTCTGTTGTGTGTTGCGGTAATTAGAGTTGTGGGTGTGAAATTGATGCGTGGCGGTGGCAGGCGCTGGCAGGCATCGTGGTCATGTCAAATCCCTGGAACGCTCCAATGTGCAGACAGCAGGAGAATGTTATGACAGAGAGACAGAGATGGGCTCTGGCAAAGGACAGCCTAAAGGGGGGGAAAGGTAGAAGCTTCTATTTTCTTATTATTTATTTGTCTATTTTGGTCTCTGGGTGTGATTTTTTTCAATATGTCAAAATATGCCTGTATACAACATGATGAAGCAATGGACCATTTCCCTTCGAGGAACTAAACAGTCAGTAATTTATCTCATCTAGTCATGCTATCGAAATAAATCATAAAATACATTTTGTGTGCTTTTCATTCAGTGCTGACGTGGAAAAGTATAGCAGAAGTTCCAATGTGATCCAAATATTAAATCTCGGTCAGTGTACAGAGTTTGTCCTGAAGGCAGAAGACCAGACTCCGACTGGCGTAATGGGACATAATCAACTGGACCCGCTAGGCACATGATGAAGTCCTGCTGTATTTCCACTGTGATTGGTGTCGCTCTGATCTTCTTCAATGAGCTTCTATTAGACAGCCGTTGCGTCCCAAATGGAGCCCTATTCTCTATAGTGCCATTTGGGACAAGCCCACTGAGTCTGGGTAACCCTGCCTTCTAGAATCTGATATCATCGCCGATTGCCGGTCTTCTCTAACCATTTAGTACACATAACAACCCCAGGAAAAAATATTGGTTGGCTGTTTAGCATTATAAACAGCTTTTTGCTGTTTGTAACTAACTTCCTGAGAATGGCAGTCAGCCAGTTAGACAAGGTTTAGACCAGAGAAGCTGTTACCAACACAACAATACAACCCTACACCCGTGGCCATTGTGAGGACAATGGAGAAAGTTTGACATACCTGCTATACATGTACTGTTCACATTCAAGTTTAAATTCATACAGCCTGTTGAGGAGCTGTATACAAGGACTTACAAGGGATAAAGATAGTATTTTCTCACATTCTGAAAGTAAGCGTCTGAGTGTTCTAATCTGGAGGTGTTTCCTGATAGGCATTAGAATGTTTTCATAGCACTATTTACAAGAGCATCATCTTGTGTAAAACCCTATATTGTTCACGTGACATACTTAAAAGCCTTAACTGCTGGGATGTTTTGAAGCCTAATTGACAGGGATTTCCAGAATGCATTTTGATTGTGGCTCCTGCTTATCTTTCTCCATATCCCTCTTCTCAGAAAAGATGAAAAGAGAGAAGGAGAATCCTCTGTGCAGCGCTTGGGAGGGTTCCGAACCAGATAATGGACCCAGCGGCAAGTAATCAGACCTTTTCACTCAGTCACCATCAATCAGTCTCAGATCATAACAAACCTCAAAATCCTGATTCCAGCCTTTGCCTTTCCTGGAAGCGAAGCTGAACATTGGGTAATGGCAAAGCTCCATAAATCCAGAATAAAAGGAAAACACATCATCGTGTTCAGTAAATGTAACATGAATGGCTCATAAAGGTAGTCAACAGATGCCGACAGATGTCCCCATGGTTTTATTTTGTATCTTGTTCGTGTGTGTGCCCGCGGATGTATGCGCATGCTCGTGCGTGTTTGCGTGCATGTTTTTTGACTGACTGACGTCCCTATGGCACTCTTATTTAATGGCTCTGTAGTGGCTCTGTGTATGAACAGCGGGAGAGAGTGCAATAGCCAGTAGTGTGTGCGTGTGCGAGCGTGTGTGTGTATGTGCCCGCGTCCGGGTGGGGGTGACACTGTAACTACAATGTGGGTTGGTTCACCTGCTGGGATAAATTATACTATGGAACCAGGAAGCAGCTATTATGAACAGAAACACCCATATTGCTGTGCCTGTACATGTAGCAACATTCATAAATACCAATATTAGAGATGCTGCTTCAGCCACCCTGCAAAACTCATCTTGACCTTCCAGAATACAACAAACAAGTTTTCTACTGCCAAGGAGGTTCAAGACTTCTTCTATAAGCACATCAAGCCCAACAGACAAAGGGATGAGCCGACAGATCTAGGCTCACCCCAATTTGGCTGGCTCAATATGTAGGTATGCTATCCACGCACAATCACGCAGCCTAGCTTATGTCTGTGATGCAGCCCTCAGCATCAGACAATGATGAGGACACCCCCTCAATGAGGTTAAAGGAACACTGTTATTATTGTTGTTGCTGAAGATTGGACTTAGTTATTATTATATTGCCTATGTTCCAGGGCATTTAGACAATGATGACTCCACGCTAAATGAATGAACAATGGTCAACATATTGAAGTGCCATACAGACTGGGGTTGCTTCCTTGTAGAGCTACAGCACATTGCATCCTTATGGGCTAAACTGTTTAGGATAGATTGTTAGTCCCCTTCCGCACAATTCCTTTATTACATTTTTATGTTTAACTTAATTTAGACCACATTGCTAATAACAAGGAGGATATTTGTGACCCACCACATGGATTCAGTCCTATGAAGCAACATTTGAAATGGTGTTTTGTACATTGGATAAAAGTAGAGACACGAGAGCTAGAAAATGGTATATCATACACTGTAGTTGAGGAACAATGGGAAAGTTATTCTGCTTTGAAAGTTGATAAAACTTGTAACCCCACTTTTGAGAAAATGGCCCATGAATGTTCTGGTACACCTACTGGAGAGCTCTTTGCCTACACGCATTCAGCATCGATCACACCTTCTTAAGCCTTAGCCCCACCCATCTCTTTAAGAATTCACATGTGAGGCCATGTGCTAAACAGAGTGAATACGGTAGTGTAGCAAACAGATTTCAAGACTAAAAATTGTAGTAGTAGCAAAAAGTAGTAGCAAAAATAACTTCATCTAGTCCTTGGTCTATATCCTAATCTGACTTTGGTGCAGGTCATGTTGTTCTTCACATTACTGTCTCTGGTAAACACACACTACATAAAATTAAATCTATGTTTATTGGTCACATGCACAGGATGCAGAAGGTATACATGGTATATTGAAATAGTTACTTTCATAGTGGAGTCTTTAGCTAGCAACAACTCATACTACCATGCACTGTGCATGAATCTGCAGGTAGCTAAAGCTAACCAACTATACTGAACAAAAGTATAAATGCAACATCCAACAATTTCAAATAGTTTACTGAGTTACAGTTCATATAAAGAAATCAGTCAATTTAAATAAATTCCTTAGGCCCTATTCTTTCGTCACAGATACCTTAAAAAGGGTAGGGGTGTGGATCAGAAAACCAGTCAGTAAGTGGTGTGACCACGATTTGCCTCATGCAGTGCGATACATCTCCTTAAGATAGAGTTGATCAGACTGTTGATTTTGACCTGTGTAATGTTGTCCCAATCCTCTTCAATGGCTGTGTGAAGTTGCTGGATATTGGCTGAAACTGGAGCATGCTGTCGTACACGTCAATCCAGAGCATCCCAAACATGCTCAATCGGTGACATGTCTGGTGAGTATGCAGGCCATGGAAGAACTGAGAGATTTTCATCTTAAAAACCTCTCTAGGGTTGGCCAACATCCAGTGAGATTGCAGAGCGCCAAATTCAAATACAGAAATACTCATTACAATAATTGAGAAAATATACAACTATTTTACATTGGTTTAAAGATTAACTTCTTGTGAATCCAACCACGGTGTCAGATTTCAAAAATGCTTTACGGTGAAAGCATACCTTACGATTATTTGAGGAACATAGCCCAGCAGACAAATCATTACAAACAGTAACCAGCCAAGTAGAAGAGTTACACAAGTCAGAAATAGAGATAAAATTAATCCCTTACCTTTGATGATCTTCATATGGTGGCACTCAGAAGACATGTTTGCGCATTTTCTTCAGTAATCCACAGGCTCAAACGCAGTCACAACGGGCAGACAAAAAAATCCAAATTGTATCCGTAAAGTTCATAGAAACATGTCAAACAATGTTTATATTCAATCCTCAGGTTGTTTTTAGCCTAAATAATCTATAATATTTAAACCGGACAGTAACGCCAATACGTCAATATAAAAGGTAAACAAGAAAGGCACTCTCTCTGGTCGCGTGCATGAAAAAGCTCTGTGACACGGCAGGGTCCACTCATTCAGACTGCTCTTACTCCCACATTTTTCAGAATACAAGCCTGAAACAATTTCTAAAGACTGATGAAATCTAGTGGGAGGCATAGGAACTGCAAATTGAGTCCTAAGTCAATGGATACTGTAATGGCATTGAATAGAAAACTACAAACAAAAAATTCCTACTTCCTGAATTGATTTTCTCAGGTTTTCACCTGCCAAATCAGTTATGTTATACTCACAGACATTATTTTAACAGTTTTGGAAATTTTAGAGGGTTTTCTATCCACATCTACTAATTATATGCATATCCTATCTTCTGGGCCTGAGTAGAAAGCTGTTTAATTTGGGCATGCGTTTCATCCAAAATTCCAAATCCTGCCCCCTACCCTAGAGAAGTTAAAGGAATTATGTACAGATCCTTGCATGCTGAAACATGAGGTGATGGCGATGATGAATGGCACGACAATGAGCCTCGGGATCTCGTCACGGTATCGCTGTGCATTCAAAGCAACTGGAATATTATTCCATCTACTGAGGACGGATTGAATTGATTTGAGTGTTCTGTTAAAGTTGCTGTCAATGGTTTTATCTCAAAAGGGAATTATATCTACTTACAAATATTTAAAATGGGAAACAATTGGGATTCCATAAGTAGAGATGGAGTCCTCCATCGGGGTATTGAGAGGCAGTAGGGCTGATTTGGTTAGATTAATTTCATAACTTGAGATGAAGCTAAATATATCTCTGAGCTTCAATGGGTTTGGGAGCGATTGAGATACATTGTCTAGATATATAAAAAATATCGCTCTGCGTATAATGAGATGAAGTCATCAGTATATTTTTGCGAAATTTGTGCTTTTTTCATCGATTGACAAATTGCATGGGCCAGGGGTTCGATGGATAATAAGAATAGCAAAGGCAAAATTGGATCGCCTTGTCTACTGCTAATGATTCTGAACGGAGCAGAGCAGATATTGACTGATGGCTGAGGGATTAGCATATAGTATTTTAATTATATTAATGAAATTGGAGCAATTTCCATATGTTCCAAGAAAGACCAGACATTTGACCAATTTAGGTTTATCAAAAGCTTCTTCTGCATCGAGAGAGCTGTTGTTTCTAATTAACCTTCTAATGGAAGTTATCCGAGGATAAATGCTTTTTAACTAATCTACTTTGGCCAGTGTGGATCAATTTGGGTAATTATGTCTCGAGACAGGACTACAACATTTTGGAAAACAGTTGAATATCTGTGTTCATCAAAGATAGGGGGCGATTGTGAGAACACAGGTGACATACTTACCTATTTTTACTAAAAGCATCATTTGTGCTGTAATCACATCTCTCCCAAATGAACCTTTGTGGACGGCTGTATTATTCATTTAGAGAAATAGTGGACCTAATTGATTCAAACATTTTAAATAGACAGGAGGAATACCGTCCAATCGAGGTGATTTGCCTTTATTCATTCATTCATTAATTCACTGTAACTCTGTAAAATCTTTGAAATTATTGCATGTTGCATTTATATTTTTGTTCAGAATATGTAACTGATAATCAAAAGGACATGCCCATACTCCAATATGTCACAATAATGCCTTGTTATCTGAAGGCTGGCCATTTGCACCTCCCCCCAATAGTCCAAATGTGTAATCTGTACCTTTGCCGATATCAAATACAGTAATAGCTTTAGAACATTCCAAGATGTGATAGATACATACACATTAGCAGGCAACTATTGTTTTTCTCTATATTTACCAATTAGGCTAGCCATTTAGGCCAGTTTACCTTGGGAAACCCAACTACCGAAACATCCAATGATGGGATTTATCAATAAATTATCTGGGCTCCCGAAAGGAGCTCTATAATATATAAACAACTTTTGGAGAGTTCATATTCAGAGCTAGCCATGCAAAAAGTATGGTCCACAGATCTAATTGATTCTGAACCACCCTTTAACTGGAACAGAATATGAACCACAAATGTATACATTTTACGTTTGTTCACAAACTGTATTTAACACCAAGGCCCCAACTCCCAACTGTTCACTGTGTCCCCTAATTAGGTAGGCACATTCCTTCATATGATGTGGATAAATGCATGTCATATGCAATTAAATGCTTCAGAGGCAAAGTTACAAAATTCATTTAGAATTGAATACATGTTAAAGTGGAACAGACAGTGTTTTAACTACTTTGCAGATTTGAAACAAACAGACAATCATAATATCAGTCAAAAAAATATGCAACAAAAAACAACTTTATAAGAGGTTTTATAAATAGGTTCTATTCGGCACGAAATTTCATGAAGTCAGAATTGTTGGCAGAATATATGGACGCAGTTCAATGCATGATTAATATAATTCACTAATATATTTATTGGTACATTAGTTCAAAAAATATTCCTATCAGACTGTAAATCACAGTTGGCCTGGTACATTGTTTGCTGCCTCCACCCATTAGGAATGCACTGTTTCAGTGTCAATTACTCAATATTTTGGACATAAATGGACAAATGTAACTAATGATGGGAATGACAATACAATCACACTAACAAGGGCAATGATCCTAAGTCAATCATAATGTGGCTAATAGGGTAGTGTCTATATTTATGTAGCTATTTAGTTAGCAAGCTAACATCACGTAGCCTGACGTTAGCTAGCTAGCCAGCTAGCTGCTGAGAAGATGTCATGTTACCTTTTCCCCTCATATATTTTTTTGGTGGCTACAGCTAGAGATGCAGGTGTCATTTGTTTAGCTAGCAAGAAATGTGAATCGCTCTGCTAGCTATGCTGAACTTAAATGACTGTTATCCATTTAGCATATCTCTTGTGTTCATAAATTCACTCGGACTTACTCCGATTTCAGAGCACACATCTGAGTGTGCCAGAGTGCAATATAACTGAGGCATTTACAAAAAAACATGAATATGAATATGACTGTCAAAAAAAGTTATTAAATTGTTGCTAGCAGCACAGTTAGTCAACCACGCTCTAGATAACATCAAATCAGCCTAACCAGTTCTGCTATGCCGAGTAAAAGGGTCAGAGTGAGGTGTTCTCTCATTTGAGAGTGAGGTGTTCTCTCACTGGAAATAGCTAGCAAGCTAGCCAACTTTAGCCAGTTAGCTTGGGTGCTTGACTGCCAACATTGTGAGGAACGTTTGGATCAACCCTACTCCTCGGCCAGAGTCCAGTGTCAATAGTGCAGTGTGCACCTGAACACTCAGAGAGCGGAACGCTCTGAATTTAAGAACAGACATCTGACAATTCTCTGAATTAGTAATGACCTATTGCGCACTCTGACACACTTGAACAACTTAGTTGTCAAACAAATGTATTTGGCATCGATCAAATGAGTCGGCAGGCAGGCAAGTTCTCATTCAATTGTCAAAATGTGGTTTTGGACAAGTTGTAAAGATTTCCAAATCTAAGAGGACTCCTGTAGTATTTACATATTTGCAGAAATCCATTCAGGTGTATTTTGTGGCTTTTGGTGAATGCGTTCTGATGATCTAAAGTTACGCTGTTGCTGCTGCCTGTAAACACCTAGTCCAGTTCAAAGTGAATGATGGCAGGTCCTACTGCCTGTAAACACCTAGTCCAGTTCAAAGTGAATGATGGCAGGTCCTACTGCCTGTAAACACCTAGTCCAGTTCAAAGTGAATGATGGCAGGTCCTACTGCCTGTAAACACCTAGTCCAGTTCAAAGTGAATGATGGCAGGTCCTACTGCCTGTAAACACCTAGTCCAGTTCAAAGTGAATGATGGCAGGTCCTATTGCCTGTAAACACCTAGTCCAGTTCAAAGTGAATGATGGCAGGTCCTACTGCCTGTAAACACCTAGTCCAGTTCAAAGTGAATGATGGCAGGTCCTACTTGCCTGTAAACACCTAGTCCAGTTCAAAGTGAATGATGGCAGGTCCTACTGCCTGTAAACACCTAGTCCAGTTCAAAGTGAATGATGGCAGGTCCTACTGCCTGTAAACACCTAGTCCAGTTCAAAGTGAATGATGGCAGGTCCTACTGCCTGTAAACACCTAGTCCAGTTCAAAGTGAATGATGGCAGGTCCTATTGCCTGTAAACACCTAGTCCAGTTCAAAGTGAATGATGGCAGGTCCTACTGCCTGTAAACACCTAGTCCAGTTCAAAGTGAATGATGGTAGGTCCTACTGCCTGTAAACACCTAGTCCAGTTCAAAGTGAATGATGGCAGGTCCTACTGCCTGTAAACACACAGTCCAGTTCAAAGTGAATGATGGCAGGTCCTACTGCCTGTAAACACACAGTCCAGTTCAAAGTGAATGATGGCAGGTCCTACCGCCTGTAAACACCTAGTCCAGTTCAAAGTGAATGATGGCAGGTCCTACTGCCTGTAAACACCTAGTCCAGTTCAAAGTGAATGATGGTAGGTCCTACTGCCTGTAAACACCTAGTCCAGTTCAAAGTGAATGATGGCAGGTCCTACTGCCTGTAAACACCTAGTCCAGTTCAAAGTGAATGATGGCAGGTCCTACTGCCTGTAAACACCTAGTCCAGTTCAAAGTGAATGATGGCAGGTCCTACTGCCTGTAAACACACAGTCCAGTTCAAAGTGAATGATGGCAGGTCCTACTGCCTGTAAACACACAGTCCAGTTCAAAGTGAATGATGGCAGGTCCTACTGCCTGTAAACACCTAGTCCAGTTCAAAGTGAATGATGGCAGGTCCTACTGCCTGTAAACACCTAGTCCAGTTCAAAGTGAATGATGGTAGGTCCTACTGCCTGTAAACACCTAGTCCAGTTCAAAGTGAATGATGGCAGGTCCTACTGCCTGTAAACACCTAGTCCAGTTCAAAGTGAATGATGGCAGGTCCTACTGCCTGTAAACACCTAGTCCAGTTCAAAGTGAATGATGGCAGGTCCTACTGCCTGTAAACACACAGTCCAGTTCAAAGTGAATGATGGCAGGTCCTACTGCCTGTAAACACCTAGTCCAGTTCAAAGTGAATGATGGCAGGTCCTACTGCCTGTAAACACCTAGTCCAGTTCAAAGTGAATGATGGTAGGTCCTACTGCCTGTAAACACCTAGTCCAGTTCAAAGTGAATGATGGCAGGTCCTACTTGCCTGTAAACACCTAGTCCAGTTCAAAGTGAATGATGGCAGGTCCTACTGCCTGTAAACACCTAGTCCAGTTCAAAGTGAATGATGGCAGGTCCTACTGCCTGTAAACACACAGTCCAGTTCAAAGTGAATGATGGCAGGTCCTACTGCCTGTAAACACACAGTCCAGTTCAAAGTGAACGATGGAAGGCCTGTGTGGCAAATGGTTTATTTGCATAAAGACCTACTGTAGCTCTGATTGGCTATGGCGAACCGGTCTGCATAAACTCTGGTCCTGGACAAGACAGATGTTTTTATTAGGTTTTATTTAGTACAGTGTCTATAAATGTTCTAATCGCACGGCCACTCTATATTGCTATATATTGTGGTCCTTCTGTAGCTCAGTTGGTAGAGCATGGCGCTTGTAACGCCAGGGTAGTGGGTTCGATTCCCGGGACCACCCATACGTAGAATGTATGCACACATGACTGTAAGTCGCTTTGGATAAAAGCGTCTGCTAAATGGCATATAATATTATTATTATATTACTATAGAATTTTCACAAATGCCTTACTCTACGTGATTCCCAAACATTCTATGAATTTATGAGTGCCAGAAAATGGCCATATCTAAGTGCTCACTTGTTAATAAAAAAATAAAAAAGATGTCATATTCTTCCTGGGATGTATATGAACAGATTTTAATAAGATTTCACGTTGCTGGAACACTGTCAGTTCCACTTTAAATATTCAATGCTTTCCATCTATTTTGTTACTTAACGATGATAGCCCCATGAATCTCTTAATCAATCAGAGAAGATTACTGCTGGCAGGCAGCACTGCTGCGATAAAAAGCATGGTTTCCGGGTGGGGAGGGAGGATGCGGGTGGGTGGATGGGGACTGAGGGGGGGGATGGGTTTGGGTTAACTTTGAATGTATTTATTTGATTGGTTCTGTGCATGTAACCCCCCTCTAAAAACGAAAAATGACAAAACTGAATAAAAAGTTGGCCACAAAAAAAAGATACACCAATATCACTGGGGCTGGGCCTCCTGGGTGGCACAGTGGTCTAAGGCCTTAGATTTGCGCCGGGTGGCACAGTGGTCTAAGGCCTTAGATTTGCGCCGGGTGGCACAGTGGTCTTAGACCACTGCATCGCAGTGCTAGCTGTGCCACCAGCGATTCCGGGTTCGAGCCCAGGCTCTGTCGCAGCCGGCCGCGATGGGGAGGCCCATGGGGTGGCGCACAATTGGCCCAACGTTGTCCGGGTTAGGGAGGGTTTGGCCGGCAGGGATATCCTTGTCTCATCGCGCACTAGCGACTCCTGTGTCGGGCCGGGCGCAGCAGGCCGCGACGGGGAGGCCCTTGGGGCAGCGCACAATTGGCCCAGCGTTGTCCGGGTTAGGGAGGGTTTGGCAGGCAGGGATATCATTGTCTCATCGTGCACTAGCGACTCCTGTGTCGGGCCGGGTGCAGTGCATGCTGACCAGGTCGCCAGGTGTTTCCTCCGACACATTGGTGCGGCTGACTTATGGGTTGGATGTGCATTGTGTCAAGAAGCAGTGCGGCTTGGTTGGGTTGTGTTTCGTAGGACGCATGGCTCTCGACCTTCGCCTCTCCCGAGTCCGTCCGGGAGTTGCAGCGATGAGACAAGACTGTAACTACTACCAATTGGATACCACAAAGTTAGGGAGAAAAAACATACAAAAATATAACTGGGGCTGTACATGTTCAGAAACACCATACCGTAAATTACTGTCCCAATATTGCACCTTTGTACCTAAAGGTAGTGACCCAATATTACACCTTTGTACCTAAAAGTACTGTCCCCATATTACGCCGTTGTACCAAAAAGTACTGTCCCTATAGTATCCTAACAGTAACAGTGCACTGCAGCAGGTGAGGGGTTAAATAGAGTGCACCCTTGTCTATAAAACACTCCTAATTTATTATCCTGTGGTGGGATGGGAGCTTTAAGAGATGTCTTGTCCAGAGCCTTCTGTGGTGGACCAACCAGGCTACTGTTCCGGAAGACAGCCTTTGGCTTGAGTAAGTCATCGATCAGTGTTTGGGCCTGTGTGGACAGAGCACTGTAATTATAGTCAGGCTCAGTGATTCATCATGACGGAAACAGGACCAGGTTGTGTCAGCCATTCAAATATGTCTCTCTCAATCTGTAACTGGATCCAGTCAGAGGGGGGGGGGTTATGGGAAAAGACCCACTGCTCTCTACTGATGAGGATTATAATGGAATATGATTTTAAAAAATGAAGAGAGCAATAATTAGGGGAAATTATTTAGATCAAAGTTGCAAGCCCTTATGGAGAATACACATGATTTCACATGTGAAATGTTATGAGATTTTCTTGTGATCAAATAACCTTTCACATGTGAAACCATGTGGTTTTGGAACACTTCACATGCGATGATATTTCACATGTGGATTCTTTCACATGAGATTTCACAGGTGATGCCCGGCAAACAGAAATTTGTCGTTAAGATGTCCCCAGAGCATCAAGCATACACTATACAGTGCCGTTAGAAAGTAATTCAAACCCCTTGACTCCACAACAATCCTCAGCAATCTACACACAATACCCCAAAGGCACACACCTATCTATATAAAGTCCCACAGTTGACAGTGTATGTCAGAGCAAAAACAAAGCCATGAGGTCAAAGGAATTGTCCGTAGAGCGCTGAGACAGGATTGTGCCAAGGCACAGATCTGGGGAAGGTACCAAAACATTTCTGAACTTCCCTCAAGAACACAGTGGCCTCCATCATTCTTAAATGGAAGAAGTTTGGGACCACCAAGGCTCTTCCTAGAGCTGGCTGCCCGGCCAACCTGAGCAATCGGGGGAGAAGGGCCTTGGTCAGGGAAGTGACCAAGAACCCGATGGTCACTCTGAAAGAGCTCTAGAGTTCCTCTGTGGAGATGGGAGAAACTTCCAGAAGGACAACCATCTCTGCAGCACTCCACCAATCAGGCCTTTATGGTAGAGTGGCCAGACGGAAGCCACTCCTCAGTAAAAGGCACATGACAGCCCGCTTGGAGTTTGCCAAAAGGCACGTGACTCTCAGACCGTGAGAAACAGGATCATCTTTGGCCTGAATGCCAAGCATCACGTCTGGAGGAAACCTGGCACCATCCCTACGGTGAAGCATGGTGGTGGCAGCATCATGCTGTGGGGATGTATTTCAGTGGCAGGGACTGGGAGCCTAGTCAGGATCGAGGCAAATACTGTATGAATGGAGCAAGGTACAGAGATCCTTGATGAAAACCTGCTTAGGACCTCAGACTGTGGCGAAGGTTTACCTTCCAACAGGACAACGACACTGAGCACACAGCCAAGACAACACATGAGAGGCTTCGGGGTAAGTCTCTGAATGTCCTTGAGTGGCCCAGCCAGAGCCCGGACTTGAACCCGATCGAACATCCCAGGAGACCTGAAAAAGCTGTGCAGCAACGCCCCCCATCTAACCTGACAGCTTGAGAGGATCTGCAGAGAAGAATAGGAGAAACTCCCCAAATACAGGTGTGCCAAGCTTGTAGCGTCATACCTAAGAAGACTAAATGCTGTTTTTTATCATAGTGATAGACAACTATACAGAAAACGCTCAAATTGCTTGAAATCAATGATGAGAGAATAGTGAGATTAACTGATTAGTCAAATAGCAGTGGAGATGGCACTCTTTTGCTTAGAGATGTAGTATAGGTAATGAATCTGTAGATGACTCCTGAGAATGCTACGGAGTTTGTGGTGCAGGAAAAAGATCAGCATCCCCCGAATCCAGAGATTGTCAGTCCCAGGTCGGGTCATATTGAAAAGTCAGCACTAAGTGATCATGTCAAGTGTAATCATATTGATTAAAGATGTTTACGCTATTTTAGCTGAACAGCGTACCACTTACCTTGAAACACCCATACCATTTTATTATATTTTCATGTTTTCACCTCACATGTAAATCTCACATGTGAATTGCAGATTTACATGTGACATTGCAGTTTCACATTTGAAAAACTTTCATCTGCGAAAATGTTCAAATGTTGGTGAAATTTTGCATCCATCCCCATGTCACATTTATTTCACGAGATCTTGTTTTCACATGTAGCTTAATGTTAATCACACAAACTTCACATGAGATCACGTGAAATTCATGTGGTTTTTCCGTAAGGGTGGTAACACTCTTGGCTTTTGGGTCTGTTTGCTTGAGGGAATTTTTTTCTTATGCTATTTTTATGTTATTTGTTTCCTAAAGAATGTGTGTGATCTAAACACAGCGAAAATGCTGAGGGTAAACATCACTGACATTGGTGTCAAGGCTTTGTAGTATGGCTGGGAACAAACATACCTATCCTGTTTTATCATTAAATCCGTAACGATGCCATTTTCTCCATGTAAAATTATTCACTTTGTCTTCTATCACTTTTGCATTTGTAATGAGCTGATTTCAATGCGTTGGTTCGAGGGCTTGTGCTGTAGTCTAACACACTCCCACAGCTGAGTAGTGTGACAAGATTAGAGCTGTAAACATTAACATTTTCCCGTCATTTTTTTCTCCCCCAGATGAGAATGAATTTCACGGACGCCAGAGGGTTAGAAGAGAGTTAAACCTGAACTGCAGATGTTTGGATGTGAGGAATATCGTAGTGTCGTCCCATTTGATAACTGGGCCACGGTCCTATGCAGTAGAAGAAGTGGGGGATGGGATGGAGATAGAGGAGAAGATCACTGCCAATCTCGTTCCTCTCCCAGTGAAATCTCCTAGACAGCTCAAGAATAACCCCTGCTGGGAGAGATTTAACACGTCCAATTCCAACTGTGCTCAGACGCATTCCCAAACGGGCGTCGACGATCCTCCACCTCAGAAGAATAGAAAAGTTGCTCAAAGCAAAAAATATTCCTCACCGCAATCTGAACAAACAAACACCAAACAACAGAGACTGAAGCAGCGACTGCTGCCACTGACCAGGTCCCATTGGGGCCCAGCCTCATGTGTAGAGCAGTCTGCAGAGGAACTAGCAGTGCCATGGCGGTGTAGGGCGATGGTGGCACAGAACCCTGAACCATCTCGGCTCCCTTCCAGAATCCTGCCAAACCTCCAAAACACAATTAGAGCATCTGGCTGTGAGATACTGGAGCTGTGCCGACGTATGTCCTCTAGGATGAACTATGTGAACCATGTGAGCCCGACCACATCTGGAACTGGAACTAGACCGGTGGGTTGGGGGTTGCTTGGGAAGCCCGTCGGGGACAGCGGAGCACAGGTGCGGGTCAGTCAACCAGAACACCACTCCTGGAAAGTGAGAAAGTTCTCTGGGGCATCAGTTGACAGCCACAGTCTCACCAGCCTTCTGCATAATAGTGATTGTGGTTCTGGTGTATCCAGGGGCAGCCAGATCCAGACACATCTTCCAGATACTGGGCTCTCTGGCTGTGCTAAAGACAGCAAAGGAGACAGCCAACAGCATGGACGGAAGGTCAGCGGATCCAGGAGGGAACAGAGAGGTGGAGGTGGGGTTGGAAAAGGGAGACAGATGCCCAGAGAAGAATCCTTGCGGTGGGGTGAAGGATCAACATGGCCTTGGGTGAGTATTTCCACCGCTCCATGGCGACTCTCTGTCACTCCACTCAGAGTGTACACATCCTGACAAACTGGCAGGTCAGCTCAGTACTGCCAGTTAAGTGCTGCCACCATCATTTACTAGTTGCATGTGCATAACAGAAGCTGCCCATCTGTCAACCACTCCTGTATTCTTCACCTCCAAATAAAATTGGAATGTAATTATCATATGAAAATCTCAATTCTAAATTAAGACCGCATTGGTACCTTTTTAATTTCTCTCGTCTATGTAAATGACTGTGAATGGAAACATAATGACATCCTGCTTTACTGTAATAATACTACTATTCTTCCGGCTTTCTCGTCAAACATTAAGTATTATCAGCAGCACCCTTTACAAAACGTTTCAGTCTCAATTGAAACAGGTGCTTTCAGCTCGCAACAAAGATCACAAGGACTTTGTTATATTTAGAATTGCTTCAAGTGAACACGATTCAAGACCAGAATATGAATGTCTTTCTTTATGTAGTACGTTCTAATAGGTTTGTAATAACTCTACAGGTTCTTTAGAAACCCCAGGATCCATTTGGTCCAATACATAATTAATTTCCATGGCAACACAAAGTGGATCAAGTGGATCAAACGGCACATATGCTTGGGAAGTCTTTGAAGATTTGAAGTTCACATATGGATGAATGTTCGCATAGAGATTGAATGGGTGCGATTTTGTCAATTGAAGACATTGTATTCAGGACGACAGAGGCACTTCAAAGTCATGCAGAGAAGTCTTTCAAACTCATCATTCCTCATTGTGGATATTGTATGGTGACAGTAATAGTACGTCTGAGAGACTGTTTTATCTTCTCTATGAAATGGACTGTATTTGTCACATCACATATATATTTTTTCTGGTATGTTCCTTCGAATAAGAGCTCCTATAGCACTTTAAGTATTTCCGATAGAACTAAGTTAACAAACCAATTCCTTTCCCATGTGTTTTTTTGTAACCCGAGGTGGGAATGCTGTTGTAAATCACAGAGAGAAACCCCCTCAGAAGTGGCCTCTGTGCACCTGTAGATGTCTGTATGTATCAAATGTCTCAGAGTAGGAGTGCTGATCTAGGATCAGATCTCCACGTCTATGTAGTGTTATTAAAAGATGATCTAACAGGCTAAACTGATCATAAATCAGCACTCCTCCGAGACACTTTATACATCCCACATGGGACAGATAAGACAGATCAGTGTGCCAGGAGATTCTATAGAATGAAGGAAAGCTGTGTCACAAATGGCAGCCTATATCCTATATAGTGCACTACTTTTGACCAGATCCCCTAAGGGTTTTGGTGTCGTTTGGGAGGCAGACAACAGCTTCAGAAATGCTCTGTTCTACAGCATGTATCTCTACTCTGGTGACTGACTGTTATAAATGGCTCTCTGCCGCTTGTTCCCTCTTGTGATGGATGGTTGTTTGTTTGTTTTCTTGTCTGTCTTCCGTAGGACTCTGAGAGTCAGTCAAGGAACCAGCGGCAGAACGAATCCCCAACAGACTGTGATGTCACCCTACTGCACATTGTGCATCTTTTACAGTGTAGGTCAGTCAATCTGTCTCATGTCAGGGAAGAAGGACAATTTGGAGATGATTTTCAACATATCCTTCAACACAGGCAAACTTGACTCAAGCAACATAGCAAGATATTTAGTATTCAGAGTAGGTTAGTGAATGGACAGGAGGAGTGAGCAATCTTGATATAATTATTTTTTATTCCAAGACTGTAAATTGAATTTTGTCTACAGTGTAAAAGGTCATGATAAAAAGACAAAGGAATGAAATAGAAGTTTGGTAAAACAACTGGGTGACCAGAATATCAACAACATCCATACAAAATGATTCACTATGCTAAATAATGACAATGTAACAGTCTGACTTCAAACCAGGGAAGAACAAGAAGAAAAACCTGTCATTTAAAAAAAAGATCAGTAGCTAGGTTGCATGAAAGTCTTGTCTATGGACCAAAAGTTTAACAAAAAGGTATGAATGTGTAGATTAGAAAAAAGGTATGAATGTGTAGTTTAACAAAAAGGTATGAATGTGTAGTTTAGCAAAAAGGTATGAATGTGTAGATTAGAAAAAAGGTATGAATGTGTAGTTTAACAAAAAGGTATGAATGTGTAGTTTAACAAAAAGGTATGAATGTGTAGTTTAACAAAACGGTATGAATATGTAGTTTAACCAAATGTATGAGTATGTAGTTTAATCAAATGTATGAGTATGTAATGTAACCAAATGTATGAGTATCTAGTGTAACCAAATGTATGATTATCTAGTGTAACCAAATGTATGAGTATCTTGTGTAACCAAGCGTATGAGTCTAGTTTAACCAAATGTATGAGTATGTAGTGTAACCAAATGTATGAGTATGTAGTGTAACCAAATGTATGAGTATGTAGTGTAACCAAATGTATGAGTATGTAGTGTAACCAAATGTATGAGTATGTAGTGTAACCAAGTGTATGAGTATGTAGTTTAACTAAATGTATGAGTTTGTAGTGTAACAAAAAGTTCTGAGTATGTAGTAGAGGTTGTAATACAACATAAATAGAGGAAATATTAAAGTCAAAGTATAAAAAAAACAGAACATAGTCATGTGCACTTGTATAACATGGTATAGCTATGTTAAAGTAATACTAGTCCATTAACACATGTACTGTACCTTTTGTGAACAAACACACACATACATACAGTGCACAACCATAAGAAAATAGACAGCCATAATGTCTGACAGAAGGATATTGACCTACAGTATGTATACATTTTATACAGTTCACTTTTTCCATCATTTGAATATAATAACACTAACCGTTAGGTCTTGCAATGCACATGTTAGCAGATTTTACAAATCCTGAATGTTCTAGACATAATTACGTATATTTTCCAAGCAGCAGCGGTATGGGCGGCCATCTTGCCTGCGTTTCTGAGTCAAGCTTGATTTTAAAGTGCTGCTGTTATCATGTTCCTGTGTTGTTGTGTCCTTTATGATAGTTCAGTGCTTTAGTGATCATTACAAAAATATAGATTTCAGGGGCAACATAATGGGGACATCAATATTATGCTCTGCTCTTCTCTACTCATGGGCAAAACAGTCAGAAAATGAATGTTATTGCTCCTCTTAAAACTATTTTCGCATTGAATGGGGTTGGTCGATCGAATCGCAGCTTGCATCGCAAAGTGCAGTTTTCTTTTCCTGCATACTCTGAGGTGTCTTAGGACGAAAGACCCTTTTCAAATTTCACCAGTGACAGATGTGGTATTGTTGAACCTCAGTTACATACATGAATATCTGAGAGAATCATAGTAAGACAATGACGTTTCACCATAACACAACAAATCTCAATATTGGCCTGTGAGACAGTGACACAGTTCCCTGTCACATGCGTTCATATGTATCAACAATAGACTTAAAGTAATTACTAAACGATTAGCGACATTGTGCTCCATTCACTGTATCCCTTCCACACCAGAGAGAGAGCTGAATAGAGAGAGAGAGAGAGAGAGAGAGAGAGAGAGAGAGAGAGAGAGAGAGAGAGAGAGAGAGAGAGAGAGAGAGAGAGAGAGAGAGAGAGAGAGAGAGAGAGAGAAGGAGAGAGAGAGAGAGAGAGAGAGAGAGAGAGAGAGAGAGAGAGAGAGAGAGAGGAGGCACGCTGACACACAGATGACAACCAACCCCTCTTCGAGCTCCAAGTGATGGCGTATCAGCTTTAGGAACTGCCACATGAAGCGACGTGAATAAAAGTCAAGCGACATGAATAAAAATGAAGCAACATGAATCAAAGTCTAACCAACATCATTGGTTTGCATTTCTCATAGTCTGGGGTTGAAATATATGTCCCTGTATGTGGCAACAGGGACATTTTTCAATCTACAAATCTACAAATTCAACACAACATACAGTAGGCTACATTTGAGAAAAATAATGCTCCCTAGCTTCCCATTATTTAGGATACTGATAATGTAACAATGCTTATTGTACACAAAATAGAGTCCAATGATGAAATATAATTTACATGAAGCGATGGCAGAATGAATAAGAACATATCTGACCAACATTGTGGAAAAAAGTTATCAGTCACTTCCATGATGAAGTCCTCTCTTCTACAGTATAAAGTGGCATCTGGATCACAGCGTGTCAGCATTTCTGCTTATAATGACAAGTCGAGTTAATTCAAGTTGAATCAGGTCAATTTTCCTCATTTAGGGATTAAGTCCAAAAATAGATGAAATAAATGCAGTAAACACATGGAGAAACACAGCAAAGAGCTTCCCATCAAGCTATTGAGGAGTTTTTACATGACTGCGGCATAGGATATGATACAGGGACTGACAAGACAACAACACAGACAGACCTTATACAGTAGCCGTACATAATGAGTTAGCGTTGCACCCCGACTATTACATTTTTGATTGGACGGTGAAGAGCGTTGATGTCCAATGGGTTTGCAAAACGGACGATTCAACGTCATGTGACTTCAGCGAAGGTGATGTGATTCTAAAAGGAGGAAAGAAAGAAAACAATTACGTGAGACAAGTTACACAAAAAGTATTCGTTTTTTTATCTCAAGAAATGAAAGCTTTTGAAATGAGGCAGGGTTAAGTAAGTCGTTAAGAAGCTGAACGCTCTAAATTCTAGTTGCTATATTCTAGTTGCTCTAGATTCTAGTTGCTCTATTCTATTTGCTCTATTCTAGTTGCTCTAGATTCTAGTTGCTCTATTCTATTTGCTCTATTCTAGTTGCTCTAGATTCTAGTTGCTCTAGATTCTAGTTTCTCTATTCTAGTTGCTCTTTTCTAGTTGCTCTAGATTCTAGTTGCTCTATTCTAGTTGCTCTATTCTAGTTGCTCTAGATTCTAGTTGCTCTATTCTAGTTGCACTTTTCTAGTTGCTCAAGATTCTAGTTGCTCAAGATTCTAGTTGCTCTAGATTCTAGTTGCTCTATTCTAGTTGCTCTATTCTAGTTGCTCTAGATTCTAGTTGCTCTATTCTAGTTGCTCTATTCTAGTTGCTCTGGATTCTAGTTGCTCTGGATTCTAGTTTCTCTATTCTAGTTGCTCTAGATTCTAGTTGCTCTAGATTCTAGTTTCTCTATTCTAGTTGCTCTGGATTCTAGTTGCTCTAGATTCTAGTTTCTCTATTCTAGTTGCTCTAGATTCTAGTTGCTCTAGATTCTAGTATTATCAAGCCCATGTTTTCCCCCATGTGGATATGGGAAACAACATGTCAGTTTATTTCCTGGTTCTTTCATAAAACTTTAATGCATTATGATAGATACTGCGTCTGCTGCCTTCATCAATGAAGACTAGGGATGCTGTACTGTATGCCTATGAGCAGGGAGGGAGTCATCTTCAGGCAGCTTTTCTCAAAAAAGCTCTGTCAGTAAAGCAAGGGAGAGGGGGAACCCGATTGTATTTTAGTGGTCATACAGTATGCTTTCAAAAGTAGCCAAAAGTGGCACTTCAAGATTAATGTGAGAGCCTTAGAACGACCCATACTAACGCAAGAGGGTGGGATGGCGGGGAGTGGGCATGCAGAAACAGGGGGGGCAGCTGTGGGTGAATAGGGGGGTGCAGGGATGTACTGTAGCCATGTGCTACCTTGATAATGTGGTTCAACTGCCATATAACCCCTGTCCGCTCCTGCCCAGATCTGAAACCAACCAAACGAGTCCGTGTCAGATGCAGTGGTCTCCTTTTAAGCAAACTACAACTGGTAAAGGCTTCATATGGCATTCATAAAGTCTTCATAAGCACCTTATAGAGGTTTTATGAAGGCTTCATTGGGCCTTAAAAGTTGTGGTTTGTTTAAAATGGGACTGATGCAGTTATTTGTCAGTGTTGCTGGGTAAAGAGATGGTGGAAGAGTTACCCCACCACAGTCTGACTGCTGTAGTTGAACAGGCTGCTAATACGTCACATCACATTATCCATAGCGCTACTCACTAGCTAGTCACTAGAATTTGCAATGTTCTTTTCTTTAGCATACATTTGTGCATGCTGAGTTTGATGTCAGATGTCTTGGGGCTATGTTTAGAACAGGTTATTTTCCGGCTGAGGGTGTCATTGGCAATGATGAAACATTGCTAGCCTTTTTTTTTTATGGCATAACAAATTGAAGATGTGGATTCAATCAACACCCATAAACACTGTTAATGTTGACTTCTGTGTGTTAATTCTTCAAGTGCAATAACCTGTCATAGCAGCTGATTGAATATACACTACATGGCCAAAGGTATGTAGACAAAACTTCAAATGAGTGGATTCAACTATTTCAGCCACACCCGTTACTAACAGGTGTTTAAAATTGAGGACACAGCCATGCAATCTCCATAGGAAACATTGGCAGTAGAATGGCCCATACTTTCAACGTGGCAACGTCATAAGATGCCACCTTTCCAACAAGTCAGTTTGTCAAATTTCTGCCCTGCTAGAGCTGCCTTGGTCAACTGTAAGTGCTGTTATTGTGAAGTGGAAACATCTATGAGAACAACGGCTCCGATGGACGAATTTGGGTTTGGCGGAAGCCAAGAGAACGCAACTTGCCCAAATGAATAGTGCCAACTGTAAAGTTTTGTGGAGGAGAAATCTGGGTCTGTGTTTCATGCTTCCGCCTAGGATCCTTAGTTTTAGTGCAGGGAAATCGTAACAGCATACAAAAACAAAGCTACAGCAATGACATTCTAGACTATTCTGTGCTTCCAACTTTGTGGCAACAGATTGGGGAAGGCACAAAGCAAGGTCCATACAGAAGTTATTTGTCGAGATCGGTGTAGGAGAACTTGACTGGCTTATACAGAGCCCTGACCTCAACCCCATCGAACAACTTTGAGATTAATTGGAAAGCCAACTGCGAGCCAGGCCTGATCACCCATCAATAGTGCCCGACCTCACTAATGCTCTTGTGGCTGAATGGAAGCAAGTCCCCGCATCAATGTTCCAACATATAGTGGAAAGCCTTCCCAGAAGAGTGGAAGATGATGTAGCAGCATTATTTTGGAATCAGATATTAAATGAGCAGGTGTCCACATACTTTTGGCCATGTAGTTTATATCAACAGAAACTCATCAGAAAAGAAAAGAAAAAGAAGGAAAAGAAAGCACTTCAACCAGGAGTTGCCAAATACTATGGACACTGAATAGTCAAATTCATCTTGGCCTGATTGGAATCTCCTTTGGCCCATTGGCTGCCTGTCTAACAGGCCCAGTTGGTCAGATGGTCAGCCACAGTCTGTCTGTGTAGTGTCTGCGTCCCAAATGACCCCTATTTTCTACATAGAGCAATACTTTTGAACAGACCAAGTAGTGCACTAGAAAGAGAATAGGGTGCCGTTTGGGATGCAGACAGTGTGTTCCAGAGAGTTGGCAGGCAGGCTCGGAGCCCTCACACAAACGGGTGCATACGTTTATTGCCTTGTGTTCTGCAGGTGCTCGAAGTGCCCAAAGCGGCCTCTGATCCAGCGAAAGAACCCCAGAATGCGCTCTTTGAACGATTGAGGAGGCTCATCCTCATCGTCTGTCTCCTACAGGAGTTTAGTGGTATGGATATGCATAGAATATTTAAGTTACACTGAGAGTACAAAACATTAAGAACACCACTTTTTCCATGACAGACTGATCAGGTGAAAGCTATGATCCCTTATTAAATCAACTTCAATCAGTGTAGATGAAGGGGAGGAGACAGGTTAAAGAAGGATTTGTAAGCCTTGAGACAATTGAGACATGGATTGTGCATGTGTGCCATGGACAAGACAAAATATTTAAGTGCCTTTGAACGGGGTATGTAGGGTTGAGTTTGAGGGGTGTAGGGGATAGGGTATGCCCACAGAGTGTAGGGCAGGGATGGGCAACTCCAGTCCTCGGTGGCCTGATTGGTGTCACACATTTTGCCCCAGCCCCAGCTAACAAACCTTACTCCAATAATCAACACATTTTTAGTTTAGAATTAGTTTAATCAGCTATGTTTGCTATGGATAGGGAGAAGTGTGACACCAATCAGCCCCCCAAGGACTGGAGTTGCCCACCCCTGGTGTAGGGTGTAGTGTATAGGCCATGGGGTTGAGTACCTGCGAGGCGATGTACTTCTCCAGTGGGCTCTCCACTCTGGACATGTTCATCATGGGAGCACTAGGCATGTTGTCCTGCGGGGGGTCTTCACTGAGCAACAGCTTGCCTTTGAAGTTATGCACCACACACACTACCTAGAACACACACAGCAGGGGGAGACAGGAGGCACACACACACACACACACACACACACACACACACACACACACACACACACACACACACACACACACACACACACACACACACACACACACACACACACACACACACACACACACACACACACACACACACACACACACACACACACACATAGAGGGTGGAAGGGAGACACAATAGTCTCTATCAACATAACCATTCTCACACAGACAGGGGAGGAGACCTACATATAGAATCATATAGGATTCTGCCCTCCATGATTCCTTAATGAGACGTTTCAATCTGCAATGGCTTGAAGCTGGAAGAAATTGCTGTAAAAATGTGTGTGCGCACGTGCACTCATGCCCAATATGTGTGTATGCGTGTCTGATGTGTGAGAGTTGGCCTCTTTAAGCTTGATATGCATGCCTATCCTGAAGCGAGTTAGCTCTCACAATGGATGGTGTATGACACACTCCAGTAAAGGCCAAAACCAGGCTTTAAGCTTCAAAATGAGGTGATCAATCTTACAGTTAGCGTTAACAAAACTGTGTGTGTGTGTGTGTGTGTGTGTGTGTGTGTGTGTGTGTGTGTGTGTGTGTGTGTGTGTGTGTGTGTGTGTGTGTGTGTGTGTGTGTGTGTGTGTGTGTGTGTGTGTGTGTGTGTGTGTGTGTGTGTGCGCGTGAGTGTGTGCCATTCCCTCCCGTTCTCATTCTTCTATACTGGATGCGTTTCGCCCTGCGGTGATAGGGGGAGAATAGAATACATATCTGAGCCCTTTGTTGCTCTAAATTAGTTGCTTTCATTCCTTTCTCCTTTTTCGTTTCCCCGAGCCAATCCATTCCTTTATGCAACACACCATTCCAAAGCCTTTCAAAAGCCTAAAGCTTATTGCTCCCAATAAATTATCTAGCTCCTACTGAGCGGGAAGGTGTTGATAATTGGTACAATAAAAAGCACAAAGCAAAGAGTTGGGTAATGTCTACCATTATTTTATTTTTTTGACCATTTACTCATCAACAACAATAACAATTGTTTTTCAGCATTGTTTTTGTTGGATGGCGTTTACTGTGATAGTAGTGGTATTAGAGTGAGAGGAGAGGAAGACGGAGAGGGTAGTTCTTCCCAACGGTGGGTGTAGCTATGAGCACTGGTCGTATTGGAACCCCAGTCGCCTTAACATCGGGCAAGGAGAAAGATATCTACAGTCCCAAATGAGCTAACTCAAGCACTCCCTAATGCTAGGGGTTGTTACAGTATGGTACTCAGCTATTACAACTTAAGGGACCGGGGGCTGTGACACAGCGATGCCATAGTGTTGTAGTGGATTTAAAAAAATCTGTATTACTTCTCACATTTTCATATCTCCTCTTGCACTTCTTGTTTAAGGAAGACTTTAATGATTTGTTAATGAGGTGACTAACAGTCAGTCACTATTTATTTAACCTGTATTTATCTAGGCAAGTCAGTTAAGAACAAATTCTTATTTACAATGATGGCCTACACCAGCCAAACCCGGGCGATGCTGGGCCAATTGTGGGCCACCCTATGGGACTCCCAATCACAGCTGGTTGTGATACAGCCTGGATTCGAACCAGGGTGTCTGTAGTGATGCCACTAGCACAGAGATGCTGCGCCACTCGGGAGCCCCCTAAGTAAAACACTTCTAATATAAGCCTGTCTGCCCTCGATTCTCAATTTGATCTGTCGTGATATGAACCGACTTCCGACAGATTAATGACTTTACTCAATCAGATCATCAATCAATGTGAATTTGAGACACCTCATTAAAATAGCGTCTGATGATCAATCATATGCTTGAGCACCAACCTTGGAATGGTAAACAATAGCATCATGCCACAATAAGAGTTAAATCGATTTACACTTCTTTCATTTCAATGCAATCCTGAGAGGCAGCAAGGATGCTCTGTCTATATGGATGATTTTAAGAATAGAAAACATTCAATATTATTCAAATCACATGAGGTTAACTCTCCTTAGACGATAACCAATGGAAACCTTAGAAGTAGAAGGATAAGATATAAATGGAGGGATCTAATGTGTTTGGCTCGCACCAAGTTTGATCGATTAGAATCATTTAGGAAAGGTGGTACTTTATAGCATTGAACAGTGAGCACTAATATCGCTCAACAGTCTGGTAGGTTCAGCTTTAATGAAGAGGTATTTCTTCAGAGTAAACAGCATATTCTCCTAGCCTAGCCCAGCCCACTTCCCTATTCATCTCGCTTCCTAGTGCTAGAGAGAGAGAGATAGAACGAGAGGGAGCGAGAGAGGCGGAGAGAAGAGGAGGAGAGGCGGTTTGATCTTATTTCTCTGGGTCCCCTATCTCTTTCATCTCCTGACATGCCTTATCTGAGCGGAGCGCTGATTACTGGAACTCTCAAACGCGTGTCTCACAGTCTAACATGCATGCAGCACAGACCGTGCACAGAGAGTGTTAGAAACAACACACCTGCACATACAGTGCCTTCGGAAAATATTATGACCCCTGGACTTTTTCTTCATTTTCTTACGTTACAGCCTTATTCTAAAATAGATTTTTTTTAACATCTCAACATTCTACATACAATACCCTGCAATGACAAAGCGAAAATAGTATTCAGACTATTTGCTATGAGATTCGAAATTGAGCTCAGGTGCATTCTGTTTCCATTGATCATCCTTGCGATGTTTCTACAACAGTCCACCTGTGGTAAATTAAATTGATTGGACATGATTTGGAAAGGCACATACTTGTCTATATAAGGTCCCACAGTTGACAGTGCATGTCAGAACAAAAACCAAGCTATGAGGTTGAAGGAATTGTCTGTAGAGCTCTGAGACAGCATTGTGTTGAGGCACAGATCTGGGGAAGGGTATCAAAAAAAGTCTGCAACATTGAAGGTCTCCAAAAACACAGTGGTCTCCATCATTCTTAATTGGAAGAAGTTTGGAACCACTAAGAATCTTCCAAGAGCTGGCCGCCCGGCCAAACTGAGCAATTTGGGGAGAAGGACCTTGGTCCGGGAGGTGACCAAGAACCCGATGGTCACTCTGAAAGAGCTCAGAGTTCCTTTGTGGAGATAGGATAACCTTCCAGAAGGACAACCATCTCTGAAGCACTCCACCAATCAGGCTTTTATTGTAGAGTGGCCAGACGGAAGCCACTCCTCAGTAAAAGGCACATGACAGTCCGCTTGGAGTTTGCCAAAAGGCACCTTAAGACTCTCAGACCATGAGGAACAAGATTCTCTGGTGTGATGAAACCAAGATTGAATTCTTTGGCCTGAATTCCATGTGTCACGTCTGGAGGAAACATGGCACCATCCCTACGGGGAAGCATGGTGGTGGCAGCATCATGCTGTGGCGATGTTTTTCAGTGGCAGGGACTGGGAGGCTAGTCAGGGTCGAGGCAAAGATGAACAGAGCAAAGCACAGAGAGATCCTTGAATAAAACCTGCTCCAGAGCACTATTTTATTTAAATTTTATTTTAATTTCACCTTTATTTAACCAGGTAGGCTAGTTGAGAACAAGTTCTCATTTGCAACTGCGACCTGGCTAAGATAAAGCGTAGAAATTCGACACATACAACAACACAGAGTTACACATGGAATAAACAAAACATACAGTCAATAATACAGTAGAATAAAAGAAAACAAAAAGTCTATATACAGTGAGTACAAATGAGGTAAGTTAAGGAAATAAATAGGCCATGGTGGCGAAGTAATTACAATATAGCAATTAAACACTGGAATGATAGATTGGCAGAAGATGAATGTGCAGGTAGAGATACTGGGGTGCAAAGGAGCAAAATAAATAAATACCAGTATGGGGATGAGGTAGGTAGATACATGTAGATGGGCTGTTTTCAGATGGGCTATGTACAGGTGCAGTGATCTGTAAGCTGCTCTGACAGCTGGTGCTTAAAGCTAGTGAGGGAGATGTGAGTCTCCAATTCGTTCCAGAATAGCATGCATTTAGTTTTATTTGCGTTTAAGAGCAGTTGGAGGCCACGGAAGGAGAGTTGTATGTCATTGAAGCTTGTCTGGAAGTTAGTTAACACAGTGTCCAAGGAGGGGCCACAAGTATACAGAATGGTGTCGTCTGCGTAGAGGTGGATCAGAGAATCACCAGCAGCAAGAGCAACATCATTGTTGTATACAGAAAAGAGAGTCGGCCCAAGAATTGAACCCTGTTGCACACCCAAAGAGAGAGTCAGAGGACCGGACAACAGTCCCTCCGATTTCACACACTGAACTCTATCAGAGACGTAGTTGGTAAACCAGGTGAGGGAATCATTTGAGAAACCAAGGCTGTTGAGTCTGCCAATAAGAATGTTGTGATTGACTGAGTCGAAAGCCTTGGCCAGGTCGATGAATACGGCTGCACAGTAATGTCTCTTATCGATGGCGGTTATGATGTCGTTTAGAACCTTGAGCATGGCTGAGGTGCACCCATGACCAGCTCTGAAACCAGATTGCATTGCGGAGAAGGTATGGTGGGATTCGAAATGGTCAGTAATCTGTTTGTTAACTTGGCTTTCGAAGACCTTAGAAAGACAGGGTAGGATCGATATAGGTCTATAGCAGTTTGGGTCTAGAGTGTCAACGGGGGATGACCGCGGCAGCTTTCCAATCTTTGGGAATCTTAGATGATACGAAAGAGAGGTTGAACAGGCTAGTAATAGGGGTTGCAACAATTTTGGCAGATATTTTTAGAAAGAGAGGGTCCAGATTGTCTAGCCCGGCTGATTTGTAGGGGTCCAGATTTTGCAGCTCTTTCAGAACATCAGCTATCTGGATTTGGGTAAAGGAGAAATGGTGGGGGCTTTGGCGGGTTGCTGTGGAGGTTGCCGGGCAGTTGACCGGGGTAGGGGTAGCCAAGTGGAAAGCATGGCCAGCCGTAGAGAAATGCTTCTTGAAATTCTCAATTAAAATTGATTTATCGGTGGTGACAGTGTTTCCTAGCCTCAGAGCAGTGGGCAGCTGCTCTTATTCTCCATGGACTTTACAGCGTCCCAGAACTTTTTTGAGTTAGTACTACAGGATGCAAATTTCTGTTTGAAAATGCTTGCCTTAGCTTTTCTAACTGCCTGTGTATATTTTTTCCTAACTTCCCTGAAAAGTTGCATATCACAGGGGCTATTCGATGCTAATGCAGAACGCCACAGGATGTTTTTGTGCTGGTCAAGGTTTAGACAGGTCTTGAGTGAACCAAGGACTATATCTATTCCTAGTTCTACATTTTTTGAGAGGGGCATGCTTATTTAAGATGGTGAGGAAGGCACTTTAAAAAAATAGCTAGGCATCATCTAATGACGGGATGAGGTCAATGTCATTCCAGGATACCCCGGCCAGGTCGATTAGAAAGGCCTGCTCGCAGAAATGTTTCAGGGAGCGTTTGACAGTGATGAGGGGTGGTCGTTTGGTTGCAGACCCATTACGGATGCAGGCAATGAGGCAGTGATCACTGAGATCTTGATTGAAAACAGCAGAGGTGTATTTGGAGGGCGAATTAGTTAGGATGACATCTATGAGGGTGCCCGTGTTTACTGATTTGGGGTTGAACCTGGCAGGTTCATTGATCATTTGTGTGAGATTGAGGGCATCAAGCTTAGTTTGTAGGATGGCCGGGGTGTTAACTTCTTCGAGATAGGGGGCGCTCTTTTAATGTTTGGATAAAAAAACGTTCCCGTTTTAAACAAGATATTTTGTCACAAAAAGATGCTCGACTATGCATGTAATTGACAGCTTTCGAAAGAAAAAACTCTGACGTTTCCAAAACTGCAAAGATATTATCTGTGAGTGCCCCAGAACTAATGCTACAGGCGAAACCAAGATGAAGTTTCATACAGGAAATGCCCCAGATTCTGAAGGCGCTGTGTTCCAATGTCTCCTTATATGGCTGTGAATGCGCCAGGAATGAGCCTGCCCTTTGTGTCGTTTCTCCAAGGTGTCTGCAGCATTGTGACGTATTTGTAGGCATATCATTGGAAAATTGACCATAAGAGACTACATTTACCAGGTGTCCGCCCGGTGTCCTGTGTCGAAATGATTGCGTAATCTTTAGGTCCGTGCGCGTTCCATTTCTTCAGAAGAGAGTCAACTGCCACGATGGATTTATCGTCGATAGATATGTGAAAAACACCTTGAGGATTGATTCTAAACATCGGTTTGCCATGTTTCTGTCGATATTATGGAGTTAATTTGGAAAAAACTTCGCGTTTTAATGACTTAATTTTCGTTTTTTTTCTTACCCAAACGTGATGAAGAAAACGGAGCGATTTGTCAACACAAATAATCTTTTTGTAAAAACTGAACATTTGCTGTCTAACTGAGAGTCTCCTCATTGAAAACATCTGAAGTTCTTCAAAGGTAAATACTTTTATTTGAATGCTTTTCTGGTTTTTGTGAAAATGTTGCATGCTGAATGTCAGGCATAATCCTATGCTAGGCTATCAATAATGTTACACAAATGCTTGTTTTGCTATGGTTGAGAAGCATATTTTTGAAAATGCTTTTCTGGTTTTTGTGAAAATGTTGCCTGCTGAATGCTAATGCTAAATGCTACGCTAAATGCTACGCTAGCTATCAATACTGTTACAGAAATGCTTGTTTTGCTATGGTGGAGAAGCATATTTTGAAAATCTGAGATGACAGTGTTGTTAACAAAAGGCTAAGCTTGAGAGCTAGCATATTGATTTCATTTCATTTGCGATTTTCATGAATAGTTAACGTTTTGTTATGGTAATGGGCTTGAGGCTGTAGTCACGATCCCGGATCCGGGATGGCTTGACGCAAGAAGTTAAGCATGTCCCAGTTTAGGTCACCTAGTAGCACGAGATCAGAAGATAGATGGGGGGCAAAACAATTCAATTCGATATGGTATCGAGGGCACAGCTGGGGGCAGAGGGAGGTCTATAGCAAGCGGCAACAGTGAGAGACTTGTTTCTGGAAAGGTGAATTTTTAGAAGTAGAAGCTCAAATTATTTGGGCACAGACTTGGATAGTAATACAGAACTCTGCAGGCTAACACCGCCCCCTTTGGCAGTTCTCTCTTGGCGGAAAACGTTATAGTTAGGAATGGAAAATTCAAGGTTTTTGGCGGTTTTCCTAAGCCAGGATTCAGACACGGCTAAGACATCTGGGTTGGCAGAGTGTGCTAAAGCAGTGGTTAAAACAAATTTATGGAGTCGGCTTCTAATGCTAACATGCATGAAACCAAGGCTTTTACGTTTACAGAAGTCAACAAATGAGAGCACCTGTGGGGTGGGAGTGGAGCTAGGCACTGCAGGACCTGGATTAACCTCCACATCACCAGAGGAACAGAGAAGTAGGATAAGGGTACGGCTAAAGACTACGAACTGGCCGTCTAGCACGTTCAGAACAGAGAGTAAAAGGAACAGGTTTCTGGGCACGATAGCATAGATTTAAGGCATAGTGTACAGACAAAGGTAAGGTAGGATGTGAGTACATTGGAGGTAAACCTAGGCATTGAGTAATGAAGAGAGAGATATAGTCTCTAGAGATGTTTAAACCAGGTGATGTCATCGCATATGTAGGAGGTGGAACAACATGGTTGGTTAAGGCATATTGAGCAGGGATAGAGGCTCTACAGTGAAATAAGACAGTAATCACTAACCAGGACAGTAATGGACAAGGCATATTGATATTAGAGAGAGGCATGCGTAACCAAGTGAACATATGGGTCCAGTGAGTGGTTGGGCTGGCTGGGGACACAGCGATTCAGACAGTTAGCAGGCCGATGCTAACAAGCTAACAGTTAGTAGGCCGGGGCTAAACAAGCTAGCAGCTAGTAGACCGGGGCAAGCTAGCAGTTAGCAGGCCGGGTTAGCAAGCAAGCAGTTAGCATGGGCTAGCAGTTACAGACCGGGCAGGTAACCTAGCAGTTAGCAGGCTGGGTTAGCAAGCAGTTAGCAGGGGCTAGCAGTTAGCAGACCGGGTTAGCAAGCAAGCAGTTAGCAAGGGCTAGCAGTTAGCAGGCCGGGCAGGCAAGCTAGCAGTTAGCTGACCGGGTTAGCAAGCAAGCAGATAGCAGGGGCTAGAAAGTTAGCCTTTGGGGGACGTCGCGATGGGGGTAAGTCTGTTTTTGCCTCTTCGTGCGGTGACGTCGATAGACCAGTCGTGGAATTAGTAGGGTTCTAGGTAGCTAGCAGGCATAGCTGGTTAGCATAATGGGCCTTCAGGGGGGGCCTGTTGGGAGTCCTCGGGCAGATTATGTTGGTATTCCGGTCGTAGGGGATATGCGGGGTTCCATGCCCCGTACCGGCTGTAGAAGGGGTCCGGATATTGTAGCCCAGGAGTATACTTCGGTGGTAGCCCAGGAGTATACTTCGGTGGTAGCACAGGAGCCCTGGCCGGGCTAGCTTCAAACTAATTTGTGCTTGCTCTGGGATGGAAACGCTAGCCAGAAGTAGTCATCCGGGATTGCGGTTAGGTAGTGGTGAAGATCCAGATGAAAATGTTCAGTTTGCGGTAGGAATCCGGGGATAAAAACAACAGATCCGTTATGCTCTGGTGAGAGTCACGTTGTTCGAACTGACGAGAGGTTTCCGAGCTGAAGGTTAGCTGATGACCGCTGGCAATGGTTTGCTGACTGATAGCTGGTAGTTAGCTGGCTAGCTTCAGTTGAGGGATTCCAGATCCGAAGTAAATATAAATATTTTAGAAGAAAAAAAAATCCACGCCACATTGGGTGAGGCGGGTTGCAAGAGAGTATTTAGATGTTGAGGTTTAGCAAAATATTTAAAAGGATATGCGACGAAAAAGATGTAAAACAATATATACAAGGGACACAACAGGACAAAGACGTCTGACTGCTACGCCATCTTGGATTACCACGACTAAGGTCTTCAGACTGGGGCAAAGGTTCACTTCCCAACAGGACAAGCATAAAAGCAAATATAAAACAACATGTACATATAAAAGCATACGACGAAGATCTGAACTGAAGCAGAATAACAGAGGAATGTTATGAACATGGCAGGATCTTATAGAGTTTAACTTAAAGGAATGGGAGCGATATGGGAATGGTGTGGCTGCTAATATCCACATTATGTTTCTCCTGTTCTGGGTAAGGTACAGATATAGATAGTAAGGCCAGTGACTGGTCCAGACATCTGGGACCCCTAGGGAGATGTGTTCACACTCCAACCCCACTGGACTACCGAGCCAGAAACAGACCCATGGCCCAGTCACCTCCAGAGTCTACCAGGAGAACTAGGTGAAGGGAAGATTGCGACAAATGTTCAGCGACAGCAGAAGTACAAACACACAACCACTGTCATTACTGTTCACTGTAAAATCCTTTGTGAGTGTTTGTGCATAAGCGTGCACATGCATGCACGCATGTCTATATCTCAACTGTGCCTCTGCAATCCTTTATCATCCTCGCCACATTTCAATCTGCGTTAAGCCAACTCCTATTTGAGATCATTGCTCCACTTCACTCCATGCTTGGCTTCCCTCTCTGGCCATGATGGATCGCCAGTGCCCGATGGGGGAACGTTACTGTGTGAAAGGGAAAGCCCATTTCTATGTGGAGCAGCAGTACAGAGGAACTGCAGAGCAGCACAATGGGCTTTGCAGGCGTTCCAGCTCCAGTGGATCAGGGGAAAGGCTCTTAGACTCCATAGGAGGGCCCTTGGCGAGGAGGGACAGGTGGGAGAGGACCAGAGGAATTAAGTGGGGCAACTGCCAGTTTGCAGGGTTGGTCAAATCATAGTCAAATCAAATCAAATGTTATTGGTCGCATACACATATTTAGCAGATTTTATTGTGGGTGTAGCAAAATGATTGTGTTTCTAGCTTCAACAGGGCAGTAATATCTATATATATATATATATATACACATACATACATACAGTACCAGTGGGAAGCACACATGCAGAGATCATCCGTTCACCTACTCTGTGTCTCACAAAAATCTCAAATTTTGACTCATCAGACCAAAGGACAGATTTCCACCAGTCTAATGTCCTTTGCTCATGTTTCTTGGCCCAAGCAAGTCCTTTCTTATTATTGGTGTCCTTTAACATCTTCTGTATACCACCCCTCCCTTGTCACAACACAACTGATTGGCTCAAACGTATCAAGATGGAAAGAAATTCCACAAATGAACTTTTAACTGTTAATTGAAATGGATTCCAGGTGACTACCTCATGAAGCTGGTTGAGAGAATGCCAATAGTGGGCAAAGCTGTCATCAAGGCAAAGGGTGGATACTTTGAAGAATCTCAAATATAAAATATATTTTAATTTATTTAACACTTTTTTGGTTACTACATGATTCCATATGTGGTATTGCAAAGTGATGTCTTCACTATTATTCTACAATGTAGAAAATAGTAAAAATAAAGAAAAACCCTTGAATGAGGAGGTGTGTCCAAACTTTTGACTGGTAGGGTAAGTGAGTGATGTGACAGGTAGGGTATGGGTTAACAACCCTATTCCCGCTATAGTGCACTACTTTTGACCAGAGCCCACCATGGTATAAAGTAGTGCACTAGATAGGGAATAGGGTACCATGTGGGACACAACCATACTGATGCTGATCCAGGTTCTACAACCCAGTAGTATGGTGTCGAATTTAGGACAGCCTCACAGTCCCAAGAAGTTGGTGTTGATGCTGTCCTGATACGCACACCAGATATTGTAACAATTTTGATGCTGCTGCAGGACAGGTTCTTACCAGGAAGGTAGCGATGGCCAGTCCTATGATGAAGCCAGCGATGACATCAGACCAGTGGTTCCGATACTCAGCCACTCTGTTGAGTCCTGTGAGGAAGGCCAGACACATCAGACCCAGGGACAGCACAGGCTTGGCTAGCCGCGTCCCTTTGGCTTTCACCGTGCACGTGATGTAACTCTGGTGAGAGGGAAGACGAAGATGGGAATGGTTCAATGAATTTGACTGTTATTCCCTCACATTTTATAGACAACTAGATGCTTTCTCCTAGGGAATGTACATATATTTATAGTTCTTTACAAAGAAGTAGACATCCTCCCACCCGTACCTTCATACCGATAGACTGCACATAGCCAAATCAGTGCTTAATCTTCCTTATACGGCTTTGGTGTCATCTCTCAAACAGAGCAAATGGGACCGCATACAACATATAGGAACCATAGACATCTTGAGAATGCCAATACTATATTAATTCAGCAACAACAGAGTGTATCAATGCCTGCTACAGTATATATGTGTCCCCCGTGTGACTAGAACTGTATAGAGCTGGGTCTCTATACAAGTAAATGGTTTCTCATCTAAAGTACAGTATATCCGAGGTGGGTACAGGGCTGTCGGTGGATGTGTTGTTTCTAACTAACTGTCGCCTCTTTGCCCCCCTGCTCTACCTGAGAGGGAAAGATAGATAGACACAGATTGAGAGAGCGTAGGGTACCGGTGGAAAAGAGAGACAGACAGAAAGAAAGAAAAAGAGAGTGGTGGGGTGTGGGAGTGAGAGACAGACAGACAGACAGAGAGACAGACAGACAGACAGACAGAGTGAAACACACAGAGTACACAGCTGCCCCTGTCTCAGTGCTAAATTAGGAAGCCTGTGAGTCAAGCAGAGAAAAGTGCCCGGAGCGGTGCCTCCTCTAACCCAGCTGGGACACAGATGATAGAGGGGGACTAAACAGGCCCTGTCACTCTTCTTAATTGTTTTAATCATTCTGATATGACATGGCATGGTGACAGTGGGACTCAAAATTCTCAAAAGTAACTTAAAGGTGACTGTAACATTAATTTAAACATGTTGCAAATGAGCTTAAAAGGCAATTGAATGGCCCTTAAAATGTAACTAAACAAACATAGAGAAAACAAATGCCCATTGTCCCATTGTCGTTACATGGCTGGAGAAGTAGAGGAGAGGAAACATGATTAAGAGTTTTGTTTCCCCTTGTTGTAGTCCTCTGAAGTGAAGCCACACGCTTTATAACGAATCCCTCATGTCAGAGCGGCAGATGAGTAATTGTATTTTCATTAGTGCAAACTCTACGCTCTGAGGGCACATTACCCATTGTTATCTCTCTCTCTATGGACTCAAAGGTTGCATGCACCCTGACCCATTTTCATTCCTTCTCTTCTCTGGGGGTTAGAAAGAGATACACAACATTAGATATTTTTAAAAAAATCTTTCTCTATCTCGCTCTGCGTTAGTTTATGACATCTCTACATGACATGAGTTGACGTCAAGTTTTTAAAAATTATGCACTGTTCCAAACGCAGAAAATGCACTATAAAAGTTTGCCATTTTAAATCAGAGATTTTGTATTGATTTCCGCTGGGTTAATGATAGCAGTGATATAGCATGATGATCATTGTCACGGTTGATGAACCACTGCTTTACGAGACAGTCATTCCTTCCTGCAGGATAACAAACTACGATGAATACCATCACCACCTCCTTCACCATATCTCCCCATGCAGAAAGAACCTGATTAAAAACAGTTAAACCCAATGATAAGCTCTTCTGTGTGTAAAATGAAATCCCAGTAAATCCCCCAAAAGGCGATAGTGGTTCAGTCTTACTGCTGACTGACCTTAACATTTGGAATGGTCTGGCCCATTATGTGGTGATTCACTGTATCCCCAGCGCTTTCATTAAAACAGTGACTATACTGTGGTCAGGGTAGTGGTGGTGTGTGTGTGAAGGGAAACTTTCTCCCACTCAGGTCAAGGGCATTGCTCACAGTCCTTCCCAGGGGCCATGGGTGGTAAGTTGTTAAAAACGTATACATTTCACACATGACGACACTCTTACTATGTCCCTCCAAAAATGTCCTCCGAGGCAGTAATCCAATCTACCCAATGGGTGAGGTCAACTTGATTTCAACCATCTAATAGCCTTACAGAATGCTTTACACAGGAGTTGAAGCTCCGACCTACATTTTCTTTTTTAATGTCACATATTAAGTGACATTTGTACTGTCACTAATCAAGGATTGTCAGTTAAATGGGAGTGGGACACTATAAATATATTCTGAAGAGATGAAGAAGAGTGACAATGTCCTTTACTGACAACCTTTCAAAGATCTCTCCCACAGAGTTAGCATGCTGTCATACTCTACTGACTGACTGGATATACTGTCAAACCCATCCTGTATAGAGGTCTTAAGGTTTTAAAACCACAATCTGTACATTATTATATTCATTATATTTGGTTGTGCATACCATCAAATAGTGGACTGCCTTTCAATGGGAACATACCATTCACAGCCATAATGAACTAGGTATGCCTATAATACAGTACAGTATACAACAATCACATTGTCTCATTCAGATTATCCCATACAACAGATTCTAGATGATGTCCACAAGCCAAGCATTTGATCCTGCTATGGGCTCATTACCAGCAGCCTGTAATAATGCTCCAGACAATGAGGGAATAACAGGAGTAATCACCAATCTCCATAGTGCTGCTTTACAGAAGCATGCAGAAAACTAACTTCTGTCAGGGGTTCACCTTGGGGTCATGATAGGGGCTGTACCAAATGTTTGATGTATTATAATAATTGATTTTGCTTATGTTGTATTATAGGGTCCTAGACTACCAATTAACAATATATATATTAATTATATTGTTATATTATTATATTGTTCCACAGTCTTTTCTAATTTCTGCCTCTGTCCGAGAAATGTGTGACTGTGACATAATTTGAGTCAATTGGAGGCGTACCTGTGGATGTAAATTTGAAGTTGGATGTATACATACACTTAGGTTGGATTCATTAAAACTCGTTATTCAACCACTCCTGTCACGACGTCCGCCAAATTCGGTTCCTCTCCTTGTTTGGACGGCGTTCGGCGGTCGATGTCACCATCGCCGATCCACTTTTCATTTTCCATTTGTTTTGTCTTTGTATTACACACCTGGTTTCAATTCCCCAATTACTTGCTCATTATTTAACCCTCTGTTCCCCTATGCCTGGTTGTGAGTAATTGTTTGTATGTAGTACGGCCTGTTAATATGGGCTCTCTTTATTGTATTATATTTGTATATTTTCAGTAAAGTATGTTTATTTATTCATATCTGCTGTCCTGCACCTGACTTCTCTACACCAGCAACACACAGACCACATTACAACTCCTCACATTTCTTGTTAACAAACTATAGTTTTGGCAAGTCGGTTAGGACATCTACTTTGTGCATGACACAAGTCATTTTTCCAACAATTGTTACAGACAGATTATTTCACTTATAATTCACTGTATCTCAATTCCAGTGGGTCAGAGGTTTACATACATGACTGTGCCTTTAAACAGCTTGGAAAATTCCAGAAAATTATGTCAGGGCTTTAGAAGCTTCTGATAGGCTAACTGACATAATTTGAGTCAATTGGTGGTGTACCTGTGGATGTTTTTCAAGGCTTGCCTTCAAACTCAGTGCCTCTTTTCTTGACATCATGGGGAAATCAAAAGAAATCAGCCAAGACCTCCACAAGTCTGATTCATCCTTGGAGCAATTTCCAAACACCTGAAGGTATCACGTTCCTCTGTACAAACAATAGTACGTAAGTATAAAAACCATGCAGCCGTCATACCGCTCATGAAGGAGACGCAAAAAGTAGAAATCAATCCCAGAAAAACAGCAAAGGAGCTTGTGAAGATGCTGGAGGAAACAGGTACAAAAGTATCTATATCCACAGTAAAATGAGTCCTATATCGACATAACTTGAAAGGCCTCTCAGCCTTGGGATGGGACATTTTTGAAAGAGAACAACCTTATTGGATTGTATTTATCATCATTAGTCATTTAGGTCAACATTGGATCATTCAGAGATCCTCACTGAACTTCAGGAGAGAGTTTGCTGCACTGAAAGTAAAGGGGCTGAATAATTTTGGACGCCCTATTTTTCAGTTTTTGATTTGTTAAAAAAGTTTGAAATATCCAATAAATGTCGTTCCACTTCATGATTGTGTCCCACTTGTTGTTGATTCTTCACAAAAAAATACAGTTTTATATCTTTATGTTTGAAGCCTGAAATGTGGCAAAAAGTCGCAAAGTTCAAGGGGGCCGAATACTTTCGCAAGACACTGTAGTTGGCTAAGGTGTATGTAAACTTCAGACGTCAACTGTACCTTTAGGCAACTAGTCAAACACTGGAACTAGTAAAAGGGATATTTGCTACGTGGGATATACAGTGCCTTCAGAAAGTATTTACACCGCTTGACTTTTTCCACATTTGTGAACGACCGACTCGATTCGGTCTTATATAGCAAATTTTGAAATTTAGTTTTTTACATTGGATAAAAGTAGAGACTTAGAGCTAGAAAATGGTATATCATACACTACATTTGAGGAAAAATGGTAAAGTATTTCTGCTTTGACAGTTGATATTCCCGCTTTTGAGAAAATGGCCCTTGAATGTTTTGGTACACCTACTGGAGAGCTGTCTACCTCTCTGTCTACCTCCATTCAGCATTGTTCACACACTCTTAAGCCTTAGCCCCACCATTCTTCAAAGATTCACATGTGAGGCCATGTGCTACACAGAGTGAGTACAGCAGTGTACAAAAAAACTGAAGATTTCAAGAATAAGGCTGGTTTATACTATGTATATCATAGGCAGTGGTCACAGTGACATCCTGAATATTCTATTGTCGTCTGAAATTAATTATTAATTATGAATTATTATTAATTAATTACATTTTTGTTGTTGTTATGAAAAAGTATATACACAAAAATGACAGGCTGCATGACATCAGCAGCCTTATTTTAACACCAATAAACCCATCCGTTTAAAAAATGTATTTAGTAGAGGTCGACCGATTAATTGGAATGGACAATTAATTAGGGCCGATTTCAAGTTTTCATAACAATCGGAAATTGGTATTTTTGGACACCGATTTGGCTGATTTTTTAAATAAAAATGTTACGTTTTTTTTTGTTGTACACGTTTTGTAACGGATCTCGTCCTCCTCTTCTGAGGAGGAGTAGCGATAAGGATCAGAGGGCCAATTTGCAGTAAGGTAAGTGTTCATGATGTAATATTTAATTAATCAAAACTGAACACTGAAATACAAAAAACAATAAAGTAAAGGAACGAAAACCGAAACAGTCCTGTCTGGTGACATACACAAAGATAGAAAATAAACACCCACGAAACACAGTTGGAAAAAGGCTACCTAAGTATGTTTCTCAATCCGAGACAACTAACGACACCTGCCTCTGATTGAGAACCATACTCGGCCGAACACAGAAACCAACATAGAAAAAAAAAACATAGACTGCCCACCCCAACTCACGCCCTGACCATGCTAAAACAAAGACAAAACAAAGTAACTAAGGTCCGAACGTGACACCTTTATTTAACTTCTTGACGCTACCCATCCCTGTCGCGGGATCATTTTCCTCAGCAACCGCTGAATAGCATAGCGCCACAGTCAAATAATATTACTAAAAAATATTCATATTCATGAAATCACAAGTGCAATATTGCAAAACACAGTTTAGCCTTTTGTTAATCCACCTGTCGTCTCAGATTTTGAAATTATGCTTTACAGCGAAAGCAATCCAAGCATTTGTGTGAGTTTATCGATAGCCTAGCATAGCATTATGTACACTTAGCATCAGGAAGCTTGGACACGAAAATCAGAAAAACAATCAAATTAACCGTTTACCTTTGATGACCTTTGGATGTTTTCACTCACGAGACTCCCAGTTACACAACATAGGTTCCTTTTATTCCATAAAGATTATCTTTATACCCAAAATACCTCCGTTTGTTTGTCGCGTTATGTTCAGAAATCCACAAGAAAGAGCGGTCACGACAATGCAGACGGAAATTCCAAATAGTCTCCATAATGTCCACAGAAACATGTCAAACGTTTTTTATAATCATTCCTCAGGTTGTTTTTAAAATATACAGTAGATGAAGATCAGATAACATTTTATGACCAACTTATGCAGAAATCCAGGTAATTCTAAAGGGTTCACATACTTTTTCTTCAATTTAGCGAACCAGGCAACTAAAAGCAACTAAACACTGTTTTGGTTAATTTCTATCATGTTAGCTAGATAGCCAGTTCAAATAATGACCATATCATATAGCTGAAATTAAGCTAATTTGTCTTCGTTGTTACAGGAAAATAAACTCACAACAAGATCATTATTTACAAGTAATGGCAAGTTAATTACTGAAAATAGCTTATGGTTGTGAGTGTGACAAAATAAAATCAGGGCATTCTAACTGAGAATTTTGTAACTTGGACACTGTCTCATTGGCCTGACATTATATCCTAATTTCACTTTGGTACAGGTCATGTTGTTCTTCACATTACCGTCTCTGCTAAGCACACACTATATCAAATAAAATCAACATTTATTTGTCACATGCACAGGATACAGAAGGTGTAAACAGTACAGTTGTCACAACTTCTGTAGTAGTTGGTCCCTCTCCTTGTTCGGGCGGCGTTCGACGTCACCGGCTTTCTAGTCACCACCGATCCATGTTTCATTTTGTTATTGTTTTGTCTTTATCATACACGCCTGGTTTCCATTCCATTAACTATGTTCCTTATTTAACCCTCTGGCTTCCCTCTCTGTTTTGTGTGTTATTGTTTGTTATGTGGGTTCGTGTTTTTTGTGCTCAGGATTATTGTGTTTTTCCTTGTTGGAGCATTACTTATATTTTGAGTACATTTCGGATAATTACTCATATCTGTGTCCTGCGCCTGACTCCGCATTTTTCCATTCACCAACACCCTCAAAACAGTGAAATGGTTACTTGCATAGTATTTTGTTTAGACATGTAGCTAGCTAGCTAAACATTATACAATGGGTGGGCCTAATCCTGGATGCTGATTGGTTAAAACTGCATTCCAGCCTGTGTCTATTCCACAAGTTACGACTGGCTAAAGCTATGATGTTGAAATGCATATTTACTCTGTTCCATCTCACTGCGCAATCCACTGCCTCATCAGCCCAGCCAGGCAATTTATGAACTTGATCGCCACTATAAAAAGCATCTCCTATTTATTTTAGACTAGCATTTGGCTTTTCAATAGCGGAGATTTGTATAAACCTTGCTGTCTGTCTCTTCGACATTTGCAACATTGTTTCAATATTGAAATTCGATCTCCAGCTGTCCCATAGTAATGAACATGCCGGGAGTCGGGATGAGAGAGTCAGGCAGACAGCTTTTCTCAGCCAGTTAAAATCATGAATCAGCTGGCATCATTTTTATGGATCAATACAAAGAAATGTCAAAAGCGAACAGGTAAAACAAAATTAATTGCAGCTTCAGTTTTAAGTGATTGTGTTAGCTGTGTTGTTGGCTAGCTCCTCCGAACAACAGTGTCCTGATGAGAGAGCATAATTGCACATCATTAGCTCATTGTTATGGATGTCTCCAAATAAATAGCTTAAACAAACACAAATGCAGCTACTTTGCTGTTATTCTGGCTGCATTGTGACTGTAAATTATCCGTAGTTGGCTAGCTTGCAAGGGATAAAATCGTTGCCAGCCAGTATGGCAATAGAACATTTAGAACGAACGACTGGGTCGCGTCCATAGATACAGAACAAAAAAAACTAATGATTGTGTTGCATGTCTGGCAACGGAATCGATAGAACGAACGACCAGCTGGCTTGGGTAGCATCCTTTGATTTGTGTCGGGACTATATTTTGTGGAAGGATGAAATATTATTAATAAATTCATCAAAATAATATTTTTATAAAAATATGACAATCATTATTTGAATATGTTGGTAAACCATTGTACTAAAGTGAAATTGCCCTCGAAGCTGGTGTTTGGAGGATATATTGGCACAGGTGTTGTTAGGCCTGACATATTCCCAGCTCATAATGTTACTACCCTGCATGAATCTGCTGGTAGCTAAAGCTAACCAACTAGCTAGGTTCAATGTTAGCTAGCTAGCTAACATTAGGCTATAACTAGCAATGCAAATGGCTGCCCTTAGTTTGAAGATGTAATCCGGAGACAGGTGTTTTATACAACAGCCTTTTTCTGTATGTTCTTTTTTAGACTCCCCCCGCATTATTTGAAAAAAAAAAAATGAGTCAATAAGTTTTCAACCCTTTTGTTATGGCCTAAATAAGTTCAGGAGTAAAAACATGCTTAACAAGTCACATAGTAGGTTGCATGGACTCACTCTGTGTGCAACAAGTGTTTAACATGATTTTTAAATGACTACCCCATCTCTGTACCCCACACATACTATTATCTGCAAGGTCCCTCAGTCGAGCAGTGAAATCCAAGCACAGATTCAACCACAAAGACCAGGGAGGTTTTCAAATGGTTCGCAAAAAAAGGCACCTATTGGTTGATGGCAAAAAAAGAAGCAGACAATGAATATTCATTTGAGCATGGTACAGTTATTAATTACACTTTGGATGGTGTATCAATACGCCCAATCACTACAAATATATAGGTGCCCTTCCTAAGTCAGTTTCCGGAGAGGAAGGAAACTGCTCAGGGATTTCGAGTTTAATGGCTGTGATAGGAGAACACTGAGGATGGATTAACAACATTGTAGTTCGTCCACAATACTAACATACAGTGGTTCCTCCTTTAAAAGTTGCAGTGTACTGCGGCGCAGCTTGCATGGTGCCGCAGAATTCTATGGCACGTTATTTAAGTGTGAACCACTGGTACCATTAATGCTTGTTAGTGCTAGTTTGACAACCAGAGGGCATCTTTGAGAAGCATTTGATAGCCTTCAATAATGGCTTTACTAGAGAGTTTTATTTTCAAATAACGTAAAATGACAGAGAAAATTATAATTCTGGAACATAGGGTGAAACATTGTTACTAATTTGTAAATAAAGCCAGTATGTTATTTAGAATGATTTATTTCTGTTTTTAGGGGGAGAGAAACCAAAAACCTACAATCATCTCATAGGTCTCCCAGTTGAGGGCAGCACGGGTATGGAACCAGCATCTGTAGCAACACAGTGTCTTAGACCATTGCACCCCTCAGGCGCTGTATAACGTGACCGGTCGGGAGTGGCCTACACTACTAGAGTAAGACCAAAATAATCCTTACAAAATAAAATCATAAAAACCTTAGTGTAATAACAGTTTGAGTAAGTAATACTGAAGTCCACAATTATCAGTTTCTATTTAGGTTTATGTCGCCCATTTATTGTCAGTTAGAGACACAGCAGGACCCAAAAGCATAGTCAATGCTCTAGCTCTCCCTTGCGCTGGTCTGGAGCAATGAAGTGGTACCGTACTGAACCACAAATTACCTCTAAGTCCCACGGTGTAAGCTCACAATTTTTAAAGGAGGAACCACTGTAAATGACAGAGTTAAAAGAAGGAAACCTGTACAGAATACAAATATTCCAAAACATGCATCCTGTTTCAAATAAGGCCCTAAAGTAATACTGCAGAAAATACAAAGCGTTATGTTTGGGGCAAATCCAACACAACACATCACTGAGTAACACTTTTCATATTTTCAAGCATGGTGGTGGCTGCATCATGTTATGGGTAAGATTGTCATTGACAAGGACTAAGAAGTTTTTTAGGATAAAAATAAATGGAATAGAGCTAAGCACAGGCAAAATCCTAGAGGAAAACTTGATTCAGTATGCTTTCCGACAGACACTGGGAGACAAATTCACCTTTCAGCAGGACTACCTAAAACACAAGGCCAAATACACACTGGAGTTTCTTACCAAGAAGCCATTGAATGTTCCTCAGTGGCCTAGTTACAGTTTTGACATAAATCGTCTTGAAAATCTATGGCAAGACTCAAAAATGGCTGTCTAGCTATGATCAACAACCAACTTCACACATCTTTAAGAATAAAAAAAGATAACGATATATGTGTGTTTTATTTTGTATTGAAAAAATATATGTTTTACTTTTTATTCCACTTTGACATTACACAGTATTTTGTGTAATGGATGTCATTTAAATTTTTTTGTCAAATAAATGAAAATTAAATCCATTTTAATCCCATTTTGTAATGTTCTGAAGGTACTGTATGCCTTAAAATGATCTAACCCATCACAGATAAGAAAATCTGACAGAGTTTGATCTGGGAAGTGTATTCCCCTGTAGCTGTAGTCTGCAGTGAAGTTAGGATTCCTTATGAAAGACACTGCCATCAGACTGTGGTCCTCTGAACAGGACTCATATTTAAATGTTGTCTCAGTGTATGAGTGCTGATCTAGGATCACTTTTCCCTTTAATGTCCTACTCCAGTCTTTCTCATAGCCAAATAATTCATAGCCAACATTTATTTTTAAATATATCAATATGTTTGTTATGATCTTCTGTCATGTCATATATATATTAACCATCCCACATGAAATACTACAGTTTACTATAGAATACTACAATACTACAGTATTCTGTAGTAAACTTTAATATACTGAAGAATACTATACTACACACTGAAGTATTCCTTGATCGTGCACGTGTGTGTGTGTGGACGAGTGCTTTCTGCTTTCTGGCTTCTGTGTGTGGGCTTATTGGAGCTGATGAACAGAATCTGATTCTCTGCAGCATGCTGTGTCTGCCTTCCTGCACATCTGCATTCCAAACGCAGGTAGTCAAGGGTGATGATGTCACTACTACCACAGGCTAGTCAGGTGAGTATACAGTCACCTCCAAAATGATTAACAAAAAGATTAACAGAAAAGACGGTATAAAATAAATAATACAAATAACTAGCTATATTGTAAGCTCAAAAAAATAGAGAAATAATATTATTTTATACTTATACAATTGCTCAGAATAATAGATTTTGTTTAACAAATAATAAATATAAATCTCAAAAAGATAGGTGTCAAAATTACAATGCTTTGTGGACCCTCCCCCTGCGAGGATAACGGCACAGCCTTTTTCTATAACGTTTTATGAGATTGGAGAACACATTGGGAAGGATCTTAGACCATTCCTGATGATATGTATGGGCCATTGAGAGGCTTTGAAGCCACCGGTCGGCCATTTTGGCACTTTCCAATAGCAGCAGTCCTCTATGGGAATGAATAGAATTCTACAGTATTTCAACTAAATGTTTCAAGAACAAAATTACATCTATTTAAGTATTTTGTTATTGTAGCGTGGACAATAACATATGTACTCTCTAAAAACAATATATGGAGAAAATGTTTTTATGTATTTTTTCTTTTTTACTTTTTATGTTTAGCTCTCTTAATATAATTGTATATATGTATTAATGTGTGTGTAATAGAATAAATGTGTCAAAAACAAATATGGACATCAATAAATGCATTTCTATAGCTTCCAAGATCTGTTTACAATACAGGAGGAAAATAAATACAATCGAATAGTATTTGTCACACGCTTTGTAAACAACGGGTATAGACTAACAGTCAAATGCTTACTTACAGGTCCTTTTTCAGCAATGCAGAGTTAAAGATAACTGCCAGGTCACTGAACTCCTCCATATAGGCGGTCTCGTTGTCAGTTATCGGTGATCAGGCCTACCACCATCATGTCATCAGCAAAGTTGATGATGATGTTAGAGTTGTGCGTGGCCAGTACAGGAGGGGGCTAAGCACAAACCCCTGAGGGGTCCCCGTGTTGATGGTCAGCGTGGTGGATGTGTTGTTGCCTGCCTTCAACGCATGGGGGCGGCCCGTCAGGAAGCCCAGGATCCAGTTGCACAGGGAGGTGTTCAGTCCCATGGTCATGAGCTGAGTCGTCGTAATAGTTTCGGACGCTACAGACATTTATGTGAGAAGACTGATTTTTGGGATGTCTCGTGGTCTGACAAGCACCACTCTAGCTCTGCCACCGTTCACCACAGATGCGGAAGGGCATTATCAGTGGATGCGGTGGATTGAGATGCTAAAAAACATATCACTAGTGTAAACAATGTCAAATTGTCCTCTTTTTAGTTGATAAAGTCATCCCAAATGTAATCAGCTGTTTTTAAGAATGTCACTGTAATCCTAATTTTAAGAAAATGTAATTCAGGCTGATTACAGTTACTTCATTTTATTAATCGGATCACTGTCACGCCCTGACCTTAGTTCCTTTTTATGTCTCTATTTTGGTTTGGTCGGGGCGTGAGTTGGGGTGGGCATTCTATGTTGTTTTTCTATGTGTTTGGCCTGGTATGGTTCCCAATCAGATGCAGCTGTCTTTCATTGTCTCTGATTGAGAACTATACTTAGGTAGCCTGTTCCCACCTGGTGTTTCTGGGTAGTTGTTTCCTGGTTTGTGTTGTGTCACCTTTCAGGACTGTTTCGATTTTCGTTGTTTCACTTTGTTAGTTTGTATTTCGTGCTCAGTTATATATAATTACATGGACACTTACCACGCTGCGTTTTTTGTCCGATCTTTCCTGTTCCTCAGATGAAGAAGATCGTTACAATCACACCAATCCAAAATGAAATCGAGAATTGGCTTCTATTTCGCAACAAAGCCTCCCTCACTCACACCGCCAAACTTACCCTAGTAAAACTGACCATCCTACCAATCCTCGGCTTCTGCGATGTCATCAACACAATATAGCTTCAAATACTCTACTCAGCAAACTGAATACAGTCTATCACAGTGCCTTATACCACCCACCACTGCGACCTGTATGCTCTAGCCGGCTGGCCCTCGCTACATATTTGTCGCCAGACCCTCTGGCTCCAGGTCAACTATAAGCCTTTGCTAGGTAAAGCTTCACCTTATCTCAGCTCACTGGTCACGATAACAACACCCACCCGTAGCACTCGCTCCAGCAGGTATATCTCACTGGTCTTCCCCAAAGCCAACACCCACTTTGGCCACCTTTCCTTCCAGTTCTCTGCTGCCAGTGACTGGAATGAATTGCAAAAGTCGCTGAAGCTGGAGGCTTATATTTCCCTCACTAACGTTAAACATCAGCTATCTGAGTAGCTAACAGATCGCTGCAGCTGTACATAGTCCATCTGTAAACAGCCCACCCAATCTACCTACCTCTTCCCCATATTGTTTTTATTTACCTTTCTGCTCTTTTGCACACCAGTATTTCTACTTGCACATCACCATCTGCTCATTTACCACTCCGTGTTATTCTGCTAAATTGTAATTACTTCGCTACTATGAACTATTTATTGCCTACCTCCCCACTCCATTTGAACACACTGAATATAGACAATTGTTTTCTATTGTGTTATTGACTGTACGCCTGTTTATTCCATGTGTAACTCTGTGTTGTTGTTTGTGTCGCACTGCTTTGCTTTATCTTGGCCAGGTCGCAGTTGTAAATGAGAACTTGTTCTCAACTAGCCTACCTGGTTAAATAAAGGTGAAATTAAAAAATAATTTTTAAAAAACATAAAAAACATGATCCCTGTTAAATGTAATCCATTACTCCCCAACCCTGAGCATATAATATAGCTCGGTATTAGTATTATTTATTTTATATAGTCTTTTTTGCTCATATTTATCAAGGGTGGCAATCATTTTGGAGGTGACTGTACATACTCCTCCAGCAGAACTCAGAGACTAGGAGAAGTCCATCTATACGCATATCAGCAGCCAGAAAAAAAGACAGAACTGTTCAGAGACTAGGAGAAGTCCATCTATACGCATATCAGCAGCCAGAAAAAAAGACATAACTGTTCAGAGACTTGGAGATGTCAATTTTTATGCAAATCTACCAGCCAGATAGAAAGCAAAGCTTCAGACCAAAACAATATAGAGAAAGTTGATCTACATACTGTGTGGGTGATGGAACAAATTTGATTGAAAAAAGTGAAATATCAAATGTGAAATCTTCAAACAATTGCATCTTACCAGCAGACTCTCTTCGACCAATGAAAGGCTGCGACTCGAAACCAGAGTCCAAAAACGAAAAACAAAATTTTGAGACATGACAGCCTAGACCAATCTGGCAAGAATTGATGACCAGTTTATACAGGTTTAGAGACTACCAGGATATTTTTTGCAGTGTTCATCACATCTAGTCTGACTCATAGCCATCAAAGAACACCAGCCCACCCAAGACCGGCATCTATTGGGCCTACTCACTAAATCCACTTCAATCATTAAGATGCTCAAAAGCCTGGCCCTCACAGAATCTTGGAATTACCCTTTCACGCCTAGATACAGTTCTGAAAGCCTACTTTGTATTCCTATTACTACTATATAATCCTAATATGTATTCCATAGTTATTACATTGAGTTAGTGAGGAGTTGTAACAGGGACTCACTCACTCTCTCAACATGTATCTCTGGTACATAGGTTCCTACTCACCGCAAGATAGAGAGCTGCGTAGACGCTGAGAGCAGCCTCTTTGGAGGGGAAGGTTTTACGTGCACGCAGGATATCCTCCTGGTTCCCGGTACAGGCCTCTTGGTGGCTGATGTAGCGGAGGGCGTGCTGGCAGCCCAGGGCCGTGAAGTTGGGCTTACACACCGTCAGGAAGTGGGGGGACAGGTTGCCCGTCACCACCTGGCCCGCGTTTACAAAGATGTCCACAGTGAACAGCCCGAACGTGTACACTCCTGGAGAGAGAGAGAGATACCTGTTAGAGGCTGAAAATGTACACTCCTGGAGAGAGAGAGACACCTGTTAGATGCTTAACGTGTACACTCCTAGAGAGAGGGGGCCTAGATTCTGGTTATCAGTTATTGAGTTACTGTGTGGATAGATTGATGAAGTCTGCACAGGAAAGGAGGTCTAAAAGGACACTCATCACACATTATTGAAGGCACACTGAAAGGCAGAAAGATATAAGCTACCGTTCAAAAGTTTGGGATCACTTAGAAATATCCTTGTTTTTGAAAGAAAAGCCATTTTTTCCCCTGGGTTTTAATGGAGACGACTCTTCACTGTTGACGTTGAGACTGGTGTTTTGCGGGTACTATTTAATGAAGCTGCCAGTTGAGGACTTGTGAGGTGGCTGTTTCTCAAACTAGATACTCTAATTTACTTGTCCTCTTGCTCAGTTGTGCACCGGGGCCACCCACTCCTCTTTCTATTCTGGTTAGAGCCAGTTTGCGCTGTTCTGTGAAGGGAGTAGTACACAGCGTTGTACGAGATCTTCAGTTTCTTGGCAATTTCTCGCATGGAATAGCCTTCATTTCTTAGAACAAGAATAGGCTGACGAGTTTCAGAAAAAGTCCTTTGTTTCTGGCCATTTTGAGGCTTTAATCGAACCCACAAATGCTGATGCTCCAGATACTCAACTCGTTTAAAGGCCAGTTTTATTGCTTCTTTAATCAGGACAACAGTTTTCAGCTGTGCTACAATAATTTAAAAAGGATTTTCTAATGATCAATTAGCCTTTTAAAATGATAAACTTGGATTAGCTAACACAACGTGCCATTGGAACACAGGAGTAATGGTTGCTGATAATGGGCATCTGTACGCCTATGTAGATATTCCATAAAAAATCTGCCGTTTCCAGCTACAAAAGTCATTTATAACATTAACAATGTCTACACTGTATTTCAGATACACGTTATGTTATTTTAATGGACAAAAAATGTGCTTTTCTTTCAAAAACAAGGACATTTTTAAGTGACCCCAAACTTTTGAACGGTGGTGTATATATATATATATATATATATATATATATATATATATATATATATATATATATATATATATATATATATATAGAGAGAGAGAGAGAGAGAGAGAGAGAGAGAGCGAGCGAGCGATAACAATGGGTAATGTGCCATCAGAGCGTAGAGTTTGCACTAATGAAAAATACAAGTACTCATCTGAGAGAAAGAGACAACGAGAGAGAGGCACAGAGACACAGAGACAGATAGGGCAAGATGTATCTTCAAACAGAGGGGGGGTAACAAGTGAGGAAGAGTGAGAAATAGCTTTCCCCACACTCAATCAGTAATGAAACACTGTTTTACCTGTGGAGAGAGATATTTAAATAAAAGGAGACACAGATGGTTAAATAACAGGCTTTAATGGAAGTGACCTGTCTTATATTTTGAGACACCCCTGCGTGATTCCAAATGTTGTAAATATTACATTATGTCTGAAAGTAGGAGTAGAAATTACTAGTCTCTTCTCACAGATGCAAATTCCTAGCACGCTAGCAACAACCCTGTGTGCAAAACATAAGCAAACCGACATTCTCCTCACGACAGAGCTTTGTTCCTAGAATTGTGTGAGGACGCATAAAGCAGTGTGATGCTCAAACACACAGGAGTAACATCACACACACACACGCACGCACGCACGCACGCACGCACGCACGCACGCACGCACGCACGCACGCACACACACACACACACACACACACACACACACACACACACACACACACACACACACACACACACACACACACACACACACACACACACAGAGCCAAAAGACATGTGGAGGCTCCACTGCCCATGACTATTGCTCTTAAACCAACATAGGCAGAGTCAGTGTGTCACTAGCACTGACCGAATATGGGATTTTGTGGTAACAGGTACACACACGTACTCATGATGCACACACACACGCACGCACGCACGCACGCACGCACGCACGCACGCACGCACGCACGCACACACACACACACACACACACACACACACACACACACACACACACACACACACACACACACACACACACACACACACACACACACACACACACACACACACACAGAGCCAAAAGACATGTGGAGGCTCCACTGCCCATGACTATTGCTCTTAAACCAACATAGGCAGAGTCAGTGTGTCATAGGGCTCTCCAAAGGAGAGGAGAGCCTTATAGCTCTGTCTTTCACTCAAAATCTCCACAAACAAGCCCTCGCTAGACACACAGCCAGAGACAAAGCTGGCAGGAGAACGCACTATTTGCTGCAGCAACAATGGGGAGCTTTTGCAATCACTGTCAAGACTCTGTGTTTCTGCATCTTAATGTGTCTTTCAGTTTTGAAAGCCACTTAGCTGGAAGAGCAGAGAGGCAGGTCTTCGTTATTGTTGAGAGTGTCATTCTGTTTTTTCTCTGTCATATTCCAGTCACCTCAGTCTCTTCTTCTTTACTCTTTCTTAAAGGGAATGAGGGAGCTGAGATGAGAGGAGGGGGTGACAGAAGATGCTGACAGACACATTTATACTTCAATCAGATGTATTGTTTCAACAGTGACTCACTAGTTGAGCATTTGGCAGAGGATTTTAGAAGACATTAGCCTGACATTGTCCCACTTAGCAGCAAAAAATAAGCAGGGTTGACTGTCCATGGAAATGGCTACGTTTGGCGTTTGGTTTAATGACAGAAATACGTAGCTCGCGAAACTAATTCCTTAGCTGGCACCGTAGACGGGGCGGAAATCGTACTCTTATTAAGCAGATAAATGAAATTCAATTTGCACAGTTCAATAAAAAAGCAAAAACGTCAAAGGCTTTATCTTTTCAGTGTCATTGATCCCATTTCTTGTCATCAGTGTGTGTGTGGTCGGTGGGAGGTGAATAGGAAGGCTGGGTGGGTAAAGGCTGTGTAGCCTTGAAAACTTTCATGCTGACTGAGGTTTCACTGCATCAGACTGCAGCAATAGGACAGGCTCTGGAATTAGATCAAAGGTGCAGGTGCAATGGCTCACTGACTGTCTCACACGGCATAAGCACGCACACACACACTCACGCATGCACGCACGCACGCACATACACACACACACACACACACGTACACTATTGTTCAAAAGTTTGGGATGACTTAGAAATGTCCTTGTTTTTGAAAGAAAAGCAAATTTTTTGTCCATTCAAATAACATCAAATTGATCAGAAATACAGTGTAGACATTGTTAATGTTGTAAATGACTATTGTAGCTAGAAACAGCAGATTTTTTATGGTATAACTATATAGGCGTACAGAGGCCCTTTATCAGCAACCATCACTGCTGTGTTCCAACGGCATGTTGTGTTAGATAATCCAAGTTTATCATTTTAAAAGGCTAATTGATCATTAGAAAACACTTTTGCAATTATGTTAGCACAGCTGAAAACTGTTGTCCTGATTAAAGAAGCAATAAAACTGGCCAACTTTAGACGAGTTGAGTATCTGGAGCATCAGCATGTGTGGGTTCGATTACACGCTCAAAATGGCCCGAAACAAAGGACTTTCTTCTGAAACTCGTCAGTCTATTCTTGTTCTGAGAAATTAAGGCTATTCCATGCGAGAAATTGCCAAGAAACTGAAGATCTCGTACAACGCTGTATACTACTCTCTTCACAGAACAGCACAAACTGGCTCTAACCAGAATAGAAAGAGTGGGAGGCCCCGGTGCATAACTGAGCAAGAGGACAAGTACATTAGGTGCGGCAGGTAGCCTAGTGGTTAGAGCGTTGGACTAGTAACCGTAAGGTTGCAAGATTGAATCCCTGAGCCGACAAGGTAAAAATCTGTCGTTCTGCTCCTGAAAAAGGCAGTTAACCCTCTGTTCCAAGGCCGTCATTGAAAATAAGAATTTGTTCTTAACTGAGTTTCCTAGTAAAATAACAAACCAATTTCTTTTTTTTAGAGTATCTAGTTTGAGAAACAGATACCTCACAAGAACTCAACTGACAGCTTCATTAAATAGTACGCGCAAAATACCAGTCTCAACGTCACCATGGAAGAGGTGACTCCAGGATGCTGGCCTTCTAGAATGAGTTGCAAAGAAAAAGACATATCTCAGACTGGCCAATAAAAATAAAAGATTAAGATGGGCAAAAGAACAAAGATACTGGACAGAGGAACTCTGCCTAGAAGACCAGTCGCCTCTTCACTGTTAATGTTAAGTCTGGTGTTTTGCGGGTACTATTTAATGAAGCTGCCAGTTGAGGACTTGTTAGGAATTATTCAGAGACTGATTGTTTAAAGATGATTATATAGAGCTTGGCTGTGATATAAACCTGCACAGGCTCTAAAAACCACTATTGCCTACTCCTGGAGACCGTTAGTAGTATAGTAATATTTATTGGGATCCACAAGGCAGCGGCTACTCTTCCTGGGGTCCAAATAGGAAACAAAACAACAAATAAAACACATAATATACAGTTATCACCTTGGTACTATTTCCACAAGTATGTGGTAAAATGTCACAACTCTTAATACAAAACTCAAAACAGATCATCAAAAAGGCTGTTTTTCAATTTTTTTTGCACATTTTCAGTTGACGAGGTACAACACACAAAATCACACTTTTTCACTAAACCTAATCAGCATTTCATCTAGAAATAACTTTCATATAAAGTAGTTGCCTTTCACTGATTCTCTTCTCATTAAATACATTTGACCATCACTTAATCCAATTGCACTTAATGGTTAATCACTTAACCGTTTGGTAAACCTATAGATTTTAAACTGGTTTGTCTACTATATACAGATGATTTTGAGAACAAAAGAAATAAAAGGTGTGTTTGTAAAGTATAAACATCTAAATTAAATGTATGATACATGATAACCATACATAATGAATACTCATTTTTGCTAACTGATTTCACATTGTGGTAACCGCAATTGGTCACCATATTAAAGGGGTGTGTGAACACCTGCCATTTCTTTCAACACAGAGAAGGATAGACAGCAAGGGAGAGGAAGAAATCAAAGAACTCGTGGACAAGGGGCCTGTCACAGAGGTGGGCATGGGCCCCGTCAAAGAGTTCAAAGAGGTGGGCATGGGCCCCGTCAAAGAGGTGGGCATGGGCCCCGTCAAAGAGGTGGGCATGGGCCCCGTCAAAGAGGTGGGCATGGGCCCCGTCAAAGAGGTGGGCATGGTCCCTGTCAAAGTGGTGGGCATGGGCCCCGTCAAAGAGTTCAAAGAGGTGGGCATGGGCCCCGTCAAAGAGGTGGGCATGGTCCCTGTCAAAGTGGTGGGCATGGGCCCCGTCAAAGAGTTCAAAGAGGTGGGCATGGGCCCCGTCAAAGAGGTGGGCTTGGGTCCCAGCAGACAGGTGGACATCAGAGAGAAGGGGGCAGATGGCAGGGAACTGTTGTGTCTAATGAAGTCCGGGCCATCATCGTTGACCATGTGGTAAACAGAGGCCTTACCATGGCAGAGGCTGCCAGATCACCCCAATCTGAAAAGATCAACTGTCAATTCGATCATGATAATATTGACAGTATACTCTGTTCTACCCTCAGAATTGACAGAAGACCACATGGTGATGGCCGTGGCATGTGCTGACCGACCAGCAGGAGTGGGCAGTGGTGCAATGGTGAGGGCCAGGAATGACATATGGTTGTCCAAAACAAAGCAGGCTATTGAGGAGAACGATGACATCTTTGCCGATGTGGCTTCCATCAGCCTACCAACAATCGCCCGCCTTTTGAAGAGACACCTGGTGCCTTTTGAGAGAAACAGCGACCAGGTGAAACAACTGCAGGCCGAGTATGTTCAGGTACAGCACTTTATACTGTATTACTGTTACTATTTGATGCATATGCTACTTTTGTACTATCACAAGTATATAAACATTTTAATATAAGATTTACATAAGTATTCAGACCATTTTTCTCAGTACTTTGTTGAAGCACCTTTGGCAGCGATTACAGCCTCAAGTTAAAAATCCTACAATTTGATTTTCTGGATTTTTTTTCTCATTTAGTCTGTCATAGTTGCAGTGCACCTATGATGAAAATTACAGGCCTCTCTCTGTCACGCCCTGGTCGAAGTATTTTGTGTTTATCTTCATGTATTGGGTCAGGCCAGGGTGTGGCATGGGTTTTTGTATGTGGTGTGTATATATTGGGATTGTAGCTAGTGGGATCTAGCAAAGTCTATGGCTGTCTGGAGTGGTTCTCAATCAGAGGCAGGTGTTTATCGTTGTCTCTGATTGGGAACCATATTTAGGCAGCCATATTCTTTGAGTTTGTCGTGGGTGATTGTCCTTAGTGTCCTTGTTCCTGTCTATGTGTTAGTGTACACAAGTATAGGCTGTTTCGGTTTTCGTTACGTTTATTGTTTTTTGTAGTGTTTGTATTTAGATTCGTGTTACGTTTGTTTATTAAAACATGGATCGCAATCTACACGCTGCATTTTGGTCCGACTCTCCTTCACCACAAGAGAACCATTACACTCTCATATTTTTAAGTGGGAGAACTTGCACAATTGGTGGCTGACTAAATACTTTTTTGCCCCACTATATATATAAATACATGTTTTATAATATATTTTCCTGTATTATTTCCCGCACACCCTACCACCCCACCCCTAATTGGAGTAAACTAATAAACAATAACACTTAGGCTTCTACTTCCAGCTTATACATACTATATACATTTTACGGACACAACCTATTTTACAATAGTTATATTTTGTTTGTTTTTAGACCTGGCCTTCCTCTATTTCTGATGTCCATCCAGTTTGATTTATATTTTTAACTGTGCTATTTCACAAAAGTTGTGAACCTATATACATTTTAAAGACACAGTATATTTTACATTTGTTATCTTGTTGTTATTAGTCCCACCCTTCAGCTCCATTCAACCCTTCCCGTTTATCTCTTAACACCATCCATAATAGATTTCTATTTGCCATATATTTTTCAACCATGCTGTGTTGCTTCACAAAAGTTCTGAACCTTTCTATTCTCATAGTTTATACAGATTGTAAATTAAAGAAAACATTTTTCGATAAAAGTATTATTATATTATTGATCGATTGACTATGACTTTTCAAATCACCCAGTATTGCTATCTGTAGAGTTAGCTCCAGGTAAATGTTGTATTTCTTCAGCCATTCCTGGACCTGTGACCAGAAACAAGCTATGGACAGTACCAAACAAAATCGGTTGCAAGAATTTAGTATAACAATTTAAATTTAAAAAATCTAAGTTTTGAATCTGGCATCATTTTGTGTGTCAATTCATAAACCATGTGCCATGAAATTGGTACATCGAAAATCTATTCTCAACTATTTTGCAATCTATATGGTACTGCTGTCAATTATTTGGTATGTGAAGAAGTTACAGGTCTGTGAGAGCCAGAAATCTTGCTTATTTGTAGGTGACCAAATTTTCCACCATAATTTGCAAATAAATTCTTAAAAAATCCTACAATGTGATTTTTTTCTCATTTTGTCTGTCATAGTTGAAGTGTACCTATGATGAAAATGACAGGCCTCTCTCATCTTTTTAAGTGGGAGAACATGCACAATTGGTGGCTGACTAAATAGTTTTTTGCCCCTCTGTAGCTATAACGTGATATTTACATTGCTACTATGTAAAGCTCCAATTTTCCCCATTATTCTACCTGCTAAAACCCCTCCCCATCCCGCGTCGTGCTGTCATCCCAGTGACCGGCAGACCCTCCCCGACCCCCTGGATTCCATGGCCCTCGAGAGACCAGGACCCATATACAAACTGCTCATCTTAACTTCCATAAATAACAACAAATATTTGTAATAGTGTAGGTAGTTTCAATCCCTTTCCCCCACAAACAGCCATAAACTCAGATGCTCAACAGTATCCCAGAGCCCAAATCAAGAAAGGCCTTGATTTACGAATGCATATACAGTTGCAGCTGCATGAGAAGGCATGCAAAATTGAGCAAAAATGGGGAGATTTTATTAAAATTGGCAGGTACCCTGAAACACACGTGGTCCCCCATTGTGACCATATTCCCAAGCATCTCTGAGCAGTCAGACCTTTGATGATTTTGTGCCACAAGGGCCACAATAACATGCCCCCTGTCAGAGTGTGACCCCCTCCCCATGGGTTACTGCAGCTAGTGTTGCCAGCACTGCCTAGGTGGGGGCACCCCACCAGAATCCCCACCGGCTAGATACAAGGTCGACAAGGTTCTCATTGGCAGTTTTGAGAATTTCCTTGTATATTATGCTCTCCCATCAGGGGGCTTTGGCTTCACAGGACCAACCCTGCCAGGCAGGCTCAGAATATTGATGGGGCAGTGCTGCTTTAGTTGGTCTCTGACCACATTCATCTTTCTCATTTGGCTGCGTATAGGCTCCTTACAGTAGGCCCATAAGACAGATAAGGACTTCTGCTTAGTGTAGGGGTCTCTCAGGTGGGTGTCCAGGGTACTGTATAGGGTTGGGGACCATTCCATCATGATAGGACAGTAAATAAATAGATATTAACATTTTATTTTAAAATGTATATTCCATATCTGCACAAAACTGAAAGCTCTCTCTCATAACCCCTGCTCACAAACACCTATCATTTTTCACTCACTTAACTCCACACTTTTCCAAACACAAAAAACACACCCCGCCTTCCATCACAATAAATGCGCACATACCCACATACTCTGCTTCTATGTCTTGGGTGTTTCTCCTCCATGTTGATTGAGTACTTTTGTGTCCCAGTTCCTTATATTTGAAGATGTATTATTTAGTTAATGATCTTTTCTTCGAATGCTGTCTTATCAATTTATAAAATACTATAAATGGAAAGTCTAAAACAAATTATTTTCCAACATTACCTATCTGAGATGGTGTAGTGCAGTTGTAGTTTATTTCCTTAACAATTGTTTTATTTTATTGCTTTTCTATATATATTTTTTATTACATTCCCTACCATGGCTAGTATTGGGTGTTCCATTATTTGACTCCTCTATGGGAACGTTGTAATATTTAGAATAGCCATGGGTAGTCTTTGTGTCTCGGAACATTTGGTTATCAATATACAGTTTATCGACTACGAGAGCTACACATTTCCCTTTGAATCTATTTTCCTTGAAGATTGGATACAGAACTTTGCGCAGTTCTGCAATTTCCTTCGGGAACTGATCATTCAAGCCTATTTTCGTGCAAGTCTTTTACCCAGGTTTTTAACCATTATTTTATCTTTAAAGAAAGCAAATTTGCCAACGATTGGGCATTCATATCTCTGCCCTCTCGAACCTGAATCGGTGTACACGTTTGAGTTTGATTTTGTCGACAGCTTCGCGTGGGATCTGAAAGCGCTGTAAGGAGGAACTCCCTAACTACACCCTCAGAAAGTTCTCCGTCCTGTTTGGGTGTTGCTTGTTTTCGTAATGTTTGTCGATACACTTCTCTAGCCTTATGATTTGTTTTGTTATCCAGATTGAAGGTTATAACCCATCAGTTTGTGAAGTGCTAATATTTAGTCTAACTTACCGATATTGAATATTTCGTTTTTATCTTGAGGTGATCTACACTGCTGTGTTCAGTCCGCCATCTTTTTCCCCCCAAACATAATTTGCTTCTTCTTGCATTGTTTGCTATTGGATTAACGGGTAGTTAAAATGACTAATTTGAAAATATATAATTATTTTGTTTGGTGATTAAACCAATGTTCTCATGACATTTCACAATAAACATATACTTTGAATCAACGGTTGTGTGGTGAGAGATGTTTACGATCCAAATGAATGCACAATGACAGGTTTTGAAGGAAAGTGTGACCAGTTTGGAGTTCTGTACTAAGAGTTGTGAAAATGTATCACATGTTCCTGCTCGCACAAGCCAAGGCTCGTGCAAGGCCACCCACCTACATGATACAACACATAGAGTGTAAATGACAAAATATATCAAAATGGCTGTCTCTTCACAGTCCCTTTGTGTTGTTAGGTGTTTTTTGAATCAGGTTTTTAGCTTGGGTTACCTGGGGTGGAAAAGAGTTCCATATATTCATGGCTCTATTTAAAACTGTGCAACTCCCAGCCTGTGTTCTGGTCCTGGGGCCTGTGAAGAGATCATTTCCTGCATGTCTTGTGTGGTACAGATGAGTGTCTGAACTGTGTGCCAACTGCTTGAACATCAACACCTTGCACAAAGACCAATAGTGATGCAGTGAGAAATAATACCTTGGATTTCTCCAAACAGAAGTGGCTTATTTGTGAAGTTATTATATGCACTACAAAGTCTTCCTTTGTGTAACAGTATGTCTTAAGGAGTTCGCTAACAAGTGCACATCAACGCTCAGCTTTGAGCCTTCAAAACCTGATGAGACAACAACAGCAGTGTCTCTCCAGGCTGCCTTTCATCTCGCTGGGCATTTATACTCCTCCATCTAGCTTCCAATAGAAGGGTGCACTCTAAATAGCTTATCCTTTCACAATCAAGGTTCATGAGAGGGTGGAGAAATGCAAAAACTTCAAATCAGGTGAAAAAGTCTGATTTTAGAGTTAAGAACGAGCTTGTTGTCATGACCTTCGGGCATGTTCAAAATGTATTGCAAAGTGCGAGCATTGCAAAGTGAGTCATTATCATTGGAACTCTAAATACAACAGAGAGATGGTATGGAAGACGGCAGGTCGTGAGATGACTAGTGAGATGACTCGTACACACACATACACACACGCACCCACACACACACCTGTGTTTCTCATATCTCTATAATATGAACTGACTAAACAAATCATGGACAGGGTAGAGATGAGAAAAGAGACAGAATCTAAGAGCAGTCAATCAGAAAGTAATCTTCCACAGCACAATAGCTATAGTACATGAGATAAAACAATGTTATATTTCTGTGATACAGTACCTCTATCTTACATTTATAAGTACATGCAATCTCTTTGTAAAACATGCACTGGGCTGGAGAAGTGCACCATCATGCTCTGCAGACAGGTGTCTTTGACCTGTGTTGACATTATCACCATCCCACTGCAGTCTGCCAGGGAGGCTTAGATGAAAGTCGTATCCCTATCTGATCCAAAATGATAATGTCTTTAAAATATCTGACACGAATCCCTTGCTCTAGGTACCTCAGTCATCCATACCTCTACAGCAGGTGGCTGTGGTAGCTACTACTGGCTGCTGGGGCAGACATAATCTGCAGAACTAATTGTTACACCAACATAACACTAAAGGGCTATTGTCGGACAGTCTAACAAAAGCAAAGTTGGCCGGTTAGACTGAGTTATCCATTTAACATCCTATATGATATTTACAGTTGACATCGGAAGTTTACATACACCTTAGCCAAATACATTCAAACTCAGGTTTTCACAATTCCTGACATTTAATCCTGGTAAATACCCTGTCTTAGGTCAGTTAGGATCACCACTTTATTTTAAGAATGTGAAATGTCAGAATAATAGTAGAGAGTGATTTATTTCAGCTTATATTTCTTTCATCACATTCCCAGTGGGTCAGAAGTTTACCTACACTCAATTAGTATTTGGTAGCATTTCCTTTAAATTGTTTAACACAAGACTGATGTCTTGAGATGTTGCTTCAATATATCCACATAATTGTCCTTCCACGTGATGCCATATATTTTGTGAAGTGCACCAGTCCCTCCTGCAGCAAAGCACCTCTCAGCATGATGCTTCCACCCCCGTGCTTTACGGTTGGGATGGTTTGCTTTGGCTTGCAAGCCTCCCCCTTTTTCCTCCAAACATAACGATGGTCATTATGGCCAAACAGTTCTGTTTTTGTTTCATCAGACCAGAGGACATTTCTTCAAAATGTACGATCTTTGTCCCCATGTGCAGTTGCAAACCGTAGTCTGGCTTTTTTATGGCGGTTTTGGAGCAGTGGCTTCTTCCTTGCTGAGCGGCCTTTCAGATTAGGTCGGCATAGGACTCGTTTTACTGTGGATATATATACTTTGTACCTGTTTCCTCCAGCATCTTCACAAGGTCCTTTGCTGTTGTTCTGGGATTGATTTGCACTTTTCGCACCAAAGTACGTTCATCTCTAGGAGACAGAACTCGTCTCCTTCCTGAGCGGTTTGATGGCTGCGTGGTCCCATGGTGTTTATACTTGCATACTATTGCTTGTACAGATGAACATGGTACCTTCAGGCGTTTGGAAATTGCTCCCAAGGATGAATCAGACTTGTGGAGGTCTACAATATTTTTTCTGAGGTCTTGGCTGATTTATTTGGACTTTCCCATGATGTCAAACAAAGAGGCACTGAGTTTGACGATAGGCCTTGAAATACATCCACAGGTACACCTCCAATGAACAATTAGCCTGTCAGAAGCTTCTAAAGCCATGACATAATTTTCTGGAATTTTCCAAGCTGTTTAAATGCACAGTCGGCTTAGTGTATGTAAACTTCTGAGCTACTGGAATTGTGATACAGTGAATGATAAGTTAAATAATCTGTCTGTAAACAATTGTTGGAAAAATGACTTGTGTCATGCACAAAGTAGATGTCCTAACTGATTTGTCAAAACTATAGTTTGTTAATAAGAAATGTGTGGAGTGGTTGAAAAACAAGATTTAATGACACCAACCTAAGAGTATGTAAACTTCAGACTTCAACTGTAGATGTAATTTAGAGCAACATTAATTCATACATATTGGGTATAGTGAGTAAAGGGAGGTTTAGCTGCGACTGAAAGCTCATAACATTAAGGAATTGTTACAGTTAGAGAAATTGTGGTGTAAATTGAAGATTTAACAGGAAAGAGTGAGAGAGGGAGGAGTATTCCCTTGGGGATCAGGGTGATAATCCTCTTGGTTTCTGTAGTCTTATCTAAAATAGGAACGTTTGCGTGAGAGCATAGGCGAGGAGACTACATACAGTACTGTACCATTCCTTTCCAAAGGATCCCATTCTTTCCCCTCAGGGCACGTGACAGTGTGCGTTTCTGTACGAGGAGACACTGGACATAAGGAGCTAGTTTTCAAGGACAAGACAGAGAGAATTTCATATATGCAATATGTGTCAATAAGCAGAGGCTTTGATCCGAAGTACAACCTTGTCATTGCACAATTGCCAACTGAACCACAAAGTTGGCTAATGTTTCGATAATATTTGCTCTGTATGACGTACCCAGAAAGCGAAAGGTCCTGCGCACCAGAGGGTTGAGGTAGCAGCAGTCTCCTGTCAGCATGGTCTTCTCCTGACTGTCCAGCTCTTTGGACGAGTATTGTATCAAGAACAGGACGGTCTCTGAGATCATGATCTAGAAAAGAAAGGGGAACAGATAAGACAAATGGATGATAAACAAATGAGTATATTCTTCTAAGTGTTGAATCATGAATCAAATATGGTTTAGTCGGTAAATCCATCCATACTGTAACTCCCAACACACACACACACACACACACACACACACGCACATACAAACACAACAAAACAGCATCATAATCTATCTGAGAGACTATGTACACTTCTCAATGGCTGACATCTGCAAGGCACCAGTGGTATTAACTGAAAACATATTGAAGGAGAAGAGGGCTCTACTTAAAGCACTTCTAGTTACTGAGAGATGAGAACACACTTGTTTGTGTGCGTCTGTGTATGTGCTTGGGCGTGCGTGCATGCACGTGTCATGGTGTGTCTGTGTGTTCGTGTGTGCGTGAGTGCATGTGAGTGTGTTTGTGTGTGTGGTCATTGGGGTTAAAAGGTGAGCAGAAGGTGAATTCCTATTTAAAGCCAGAGCTTGACACAGTACACTTGATTATCAACAGAATTACAACCCAGTGGGTGTTGCCAGTTATACAAAATACCCCTAATTCAACACTAATGATCTAGAGTGGGTGTAATAATATGATTCCAACACTGTTAAAAACTAAAACAAATGATAGCATGTATGTTTCATTGATGGTATTGATAAAGGTATAAAGATAATTCCTGTCGATGCCTGGTTCTTCAATCCATGGGTTGGGATGAGAGGTTACTCTAAAAAAGTGATATCCTTGAGCTGTTAACATTTACAGAGGAGTAAAACTGTATAATTATAATCACATTTGCAGTTGCCATTGGTGACAGACGGTGAGGAGGGGGAGAGCAGAGAGAGAGAGAGAGGGAGAGAAGAGGAAGCCAGAGAGAGGGAGAGAAGAGGAAGCCAGAGAGAGGGAGAGAAGAGGAAGCCAGAGAGAGGGAGAGAAGAGGAAGCCAGAGAGAGAGAAGTAGAAGTTAGAGAGAGAGAGAAGTAGAGAGAGAGAGGGAAGAGGAAGAGAGAGAGAGAGGGAAGAGGAAGCTAGAGAGAGAGAGAAGAGAAGAGAGAGAGAGAAGAGAGAGAGAGAAGAGGAAGCTAGAGAGAGAGAGAGGGAAGAGGAAGCTAGAGAGAGAGAGGGAAGAGGAAGCTAGAGAGAGAGAGAGGGAAGAGGAAGCTAGAGAGAGAGAGAGGGAAGAGGAAGCTAGAGAGAGAGAGAGGGAAGAGGAAGCTAGAGAGAGAGAGGGAAGAGGAAGCTAGAGAGAGAGAGAGGGAAGAGGAAGCTAGAGAGAGAGAGGGGGAAGAGGAAGCTAGAGAGAGAGAGAGCGAAGAGGAAGCTAGAGAGAGAGAGGGAAGAGGAAGCTAGAGAGAGAGCAAAGAGGAGGAAGAGAGAGAGAGAGATATAGAGATCTAAACTCATTAAATACTGTAGATGGTAGGGATATGCATCTTTCCCTTTCAAGATGATTTGATAAGTATCTAGGTGCATGAGCTCCAGTAGGATGCAGGAAAGATACGTTTTAGTTTGAAACGATTTGGTGCAATTCCGTTTGATTAGAGAGTAAATCGATGCGATTTGGTTCAATGCGATACGATACTATTTGAGGCATTAACATTTGTTGCATAAACACATACATTTTTCATTCTAAATTCAAATCTACTCCTGATGGAGCTCATGAGCTTGGCCTCTCTGAGCTGGATCTGATGTATGATGTATGTCTATGGTATAATTAGGCACCTGAGCTGAGCCATAAGAGAAAATGGGCACCTACCACCCCATTATCTGATTGTGGGGGGGTAATGTTTCCTTTTTTCCACCCACTTTTGATCTGAAATCACCCACTAATACATTTCACATTTTTGCAGATTAAAACTGTTTGAGCTATTACTCTACCAATATTTGTCAGTGACATTGCTAATGAATATCTAGCACAACAGTTGTGGCCAAAAGTTTTGAGAATGACACAAATTTTAATTTTCACCAAGTCTGCCGCCTCAGTTTGTATGATGGTAATTTGCATATACTCCAGAATGTTATGAAGACTGATCAGATGAATTGCAATTAATTGCAAAGTCCCTCTTTGCCATGCAAATGAACTGAATCCCCAAAAATGCATGTCCACTGCATTTCAGCCCTGCCACAAAAAGACCAGTTGACATCATGTCAGTGATTCTCCTGTTAACACAGGTGTGAGTGTTGACGAGGACAAGGCTGGAGATCACTCTGTCATGATGATTGAGTTCGAATAACAGACTGGAAGCTTCAAAAGGAGCGCGGTGCTTGGAATCATTGTTCTTCCTCTGTCAACCATGGTTACCTGCAAGGAAACACGTGCCATCATCATTGCTTTGCACAAAAAGGGCTTCATGGGCAAGGATATTGCTGTCAGTAAGATTGCACCTAAATCAACTATCAAGCACTTCAGCGAGAGCGGTTCCATTGTTGTGAAAAAAGCTTCTGGGCACCCAAGAAAGTCCAGCAAGCGCCAAGAACGCCTCCTAAATTTGATTCAGCTGCGGGGTCGGGACACCACCAGTACAGAGCTTGCTCAGGAATGGCAGCAGGTAGGTGTGAGTGCATCTGGCCTGGTGGCCTGGTGTCAAGAATGGCAGCAAAGAAGCTACTTCTCTCCAGGAAAAACATCAGGGACAGACTGATATTCTTCAAAAGGTACAGGGATTGGACTGCTGGGGACTGGGGTAAAGTCATTTTCTCTGATGAACCTTTCCGATTGTTTGGGGCATCCGTAAAAAAGCAAGTCCGGAGAAGACAAAGTGAGCGCTACCATCAGTCCTGTGTCATGCCAAAAGTAAAGCATCCTGAGACCATTCATGTGTGGGGTTGCTTCTCAGCCAAGGTTGTGGGCTCACTCACAATTTTGCCTAAGAATCAGCAGGTATAGCCAGATTATATTTGTGTCTTGCAGGTTTCTTTGGCTAATAAAAGCACAATTTTCAACAGTACATCTGATATTGATAACCTAGCAAATTACAATTGTGGTCCTTCTGTAGCTCAGTTGGTAGAGCATGGCGCTTGTAACGCCAGGGTAGCGGGTTCGATTCCCGGGACCACCCATACGTAGAATGTATGCACACATGACTGTAAGTCGCTTTGGATAAAAGCATCTGCTAAATGGCATATATTATATTATATTATTACATTGTTTGTCAATCAACAAATAACTAACTAACTATTTTAACCTTACTGTTACGAACCAGCTCGTAACAAAGAGGGAGACAAAGAGATAATGAAATTACAAACATTTTTATTAAATAAAGTAAACTCTATTTCTTTCCCAAGATGGAATAGCAGTCAGACGTCCTTTGTCCTCGTCTTGTCATGTCCCGTGTATATATATATATATATATTTACATCTTTTCTTCGCATTTCTTTTATATATATATATATATATATATATATATATATATATATATATAAAAGCTAGCCAGAAGTTAGCCAGAAGCTAGCCAGAAACTAGCCAGTTTACTGGCTAATGTTAGTATTCAGCTAACCACGGTTGGTGGTCATCAGCTATCCTTTAGCTCAAAAAGCTATCACCAGTTGTGTACAACGCGACTCATATCACAGCATACCAGACCTATTTCTCTCCATATCCCCAGATTTCTACCGCAAGCTCTGGACATTTACACCTGGATCTTGCAGCTAGCTAGCTGCTATCCGAGTGAATATTGTCTTACGTCAGTCCCGGAGCAAACATTAATTATTCCGGAGCTAGCCAGCTGAAGAGTTCCATCAGCCACTCCTGGGCTACAAATCACCTATCCAGACCCATTTTACTGCCGACGCGGAGCCCCAAGGGGCCTATCACGACTGGACTACCGACGTTATCTGCCCTTGGGAGTTATCCAACTGGCCCCTCTGTCGCGACGTTACCTGAACGCCCATCTGCGGCCCGCTAATTGTTAGCTGTCTTATCGGCTGCTATCTGAATAGGTCTATCGGACAATTTTCTTGGGTCACTATAACTATATCTATTTTTCCAATTGGATTGGTCCCCTCTACCACACGGAACCCCACAGATATACCGATAGAAACGCACAAGGTGGCTAAAAATAGACATCCTCCGTCTTCTGCTAGCTTGCTACCCATGGCCCGGCTATCTTTCTGAATCGCCATGACCCCAACCAACCTCACTACTCACTGGACCCTTATGATCACTCTGCTAAGCATGCCTCTCCTTAATGTCAATATGCCTTGTCCATTGCTGTTCTGGTTGGTGTTTATTGGCTTATTTCACTATAGAGCCTCTAGCCCTGCTCATTATACCTTATCCAACCTTTCAGTTCCACCACCCACACATGCGATGACATCACCTGGTTTCAATGATGTTTCTCTCTCATCATCACTCAATGCCTAGGTTTACCTCCACTGTATTCACATCCTACCATACCTTTGTCTGTACATTATACCTTGACGCTATTTTATCGCCCCCAGAAACCTCCTTTTACTCTCTGTTCCGGACGTCCTAGAAGACCAATTCTCATAGCTTTTAGCCATACCCTTATCCTACTCCTCCTCTGTTCCTCTGGTGATGTAGAGGTGAATCCAGGCCCTGCAGTGCCTAGCTCCACTCCTATACCCCAGGCTCTCTCTTTTGATTACTTCTGTAACCGTAATAGCCTTGATTTCATGCATGTTAACATTAGAAGCCGCCTCCCTAAGTTTGTTTTATTCACTGCTTTAGCACACTCTGCCAACCCGGATGTCCTAGCCGTGTCTGAACCCTGGCTTAGGAAGACCACCAAAAACTCTGAAATCTCCATCCCTAACGACAATATTTTCAGACAAGATAGAACGGCCAAAGGGGGCGGTGTTGCAATCTACTGTAGAGAGAGCCTGCAGAGTTCTGTCCTCCTATCCAGGTCTGTATCCAAACCATTTGAACTTCTACTTTGAAAAATCCACCTCTCTAAAAACAAGTCTCTCACCGTTGCCGCCTGCTATAGACCACCCTCTGCCCCCAGCTGTGCTCTGGACACCATATGTGAACTGATTGCCCCTATCTTCAGAGCTAATGCTACTAGGTGACCTAAACTGGAACATGCTTAACACCCCAGCTATCCTACAATTTAAGCTTGATGCCCTCAATCTCACACAAATGATCAATGAACCTACCAGGTACCACCCCAAAGCCGCAAACACGGGCACCCTCATAGATATCATATAACGAACTTGCCCTCTAAATACACCTCTGCTATTTACAACCAAGATCTCAGAGATCACTGCCTCATTGCCTGCATCCGTAATGGGTCAGGGGTCAAGCGACCTCCACTCATCACTGTCAAACGCTCCCTGAAACACTTCAGCGAGCAGGCCTTTCTAATCTACCTGGTCCGGGTATCCTGGAAGGATATTGACCTCATCCCGTCAGTAGAGGATGCCTGGTTATTTTTTTTAAATGCCTTCCTCACCATCTTAAATAAGCATGCCCCATTCAAGAAATTTAGAACCAGGAACAGATATAGCCCTTGGTTCTGCATTAGCATCGAACAGTCCCCTGTGATATGCAATAACAATATACACAGGCAGTTAGAAAAGCCAAGGCCAGCTTTATCAAGCTGAAATTTGCTTCCTGCAACACAAACTAAAAAAAGTTCTGGTACACCGTAAAGTCCATGGAGAATAAGAACACCTCCCAGCTGCCCACTGCACTGAGGATAGGAAACTCTGTCACCACCGATAAATCCACTATAATTGAGAATTTCAATAAGCATTTCTCTACGGCTGGCCATGCTTTCCATCTGGCTACCCCTACCCCGGTCAACAGCACTGTACCCCCCACAGCAACTCTCCCAAGCCTTCCCCATTTCTCCTTCTCCCAAATCCAGTCAGCTGATGTTCTGAAAGAGCTGCAAAATCTGTACCCCTACAAATCAGCCGGGCTAGACAATCTGGACCCTTTCTTTCTAAAAATTATCTTCAGAAATTGTTGCAACCCCTATTACTAGCCTGTTCAACCTCTCATTCGTGTCGTCTGAGATTCCCAATGATTGGAAAGCAGCTGCGGTCATCCCCCTCTTCAAAGGGGGGGACACTCTTGACCCAAACTACTACAGACCTATATGTATCCTACCCTGCCTTTCAAAGGTCTTCGAAAGCCAAGTCAACAAACAGATTACCGACCATTTCGAATCCCACCGCACCTTCTGTGCTATGCAATCTGGTTTCAGAGCTGGTCATGGGTGCACCTCAGCCACGCTCAAGGTCCTAAATGATATCTTAACCGCCATCGATAAGAAACAATACTGTGCAGCCGTATTCATTGACCTGGCCAAGGCTTCGACTCTGTCAATCACCACATCCTCATCGGCAGACTCGATTGGTTTCGTTTCTCAAATTATTGCCTCGCCTGGTTCACCAACTACTTCTCTGGTAGAGTTCAGTGTGTCAAATCAGAGGAACTGTTGTCCGGGCCTCTGGCAGTCTCTATGGTGGTGCCACATGGTTCAATTCTTGGGCCGACTCTCTACTCTGTATACATCAATGATGTCGCTCTTGCTGCTGGTGAGTCTCTGATCCACCTCTACACAGACGACACCATTCTGTATACTTCTGGCCCTTCTTTGGACACTGTGTTAACAACCCTCCAGACGAGCGTCAATGCCATACAACTCTCCTTCCGTGGCCTCCAACTACTCTTAAATACAAGTAAAACCAAATGCATGCTCTTCAACCGATCACTGCCTGCACCTGCCCGCACATCCAACATCACTACTCTGGAAGGTTCTGACTTAGAATATGTAGACAACTACAAATACCTAGGTGTCTGGTTAGACTGTAAACTCTCCTTCCAGACTCACATCAAACATCTCCAATCCAAAGTTAAATCTAGAATTGGCTACCTATTTCGCGACAAAGCATCCTTCACTCATGCTGCCAAACATATCCTCGTAAAACTTACCATCCTACCGATCCTCGACTTCGGCGATGTCATTTACAAAATAGCCTCCAATACCCTACTCAATAAATTGTATGCATTCTATCACAGTGCCATCTGTTTTGTCACCAAAGCCCCATATACTACCCACCACTGCGACCTGTACACTCTCGTTGGCTGGCCCTCGCTTCATACTCGTCGCCAAACCCACAGGCTCCAGGTCATCTACAAGACCCTGCCAGGTAAAGTCCTCCTTATCTCAGCTCGCTGGTCACCATAGCAGCACCCACATGTAGCACGCACTCCAGCAGGTATAGCTCTCTGGTCACTCCCAAAACCAGTTCTTCCTTTGGCCGCCTCTCCTTCCAGTTCTCTGCTGCCAATGATTGGAATGAACTACAAAAATCTCTGAAACTGGAAACACTTATCTCCCTCACTAGCTTTAAGCACCAGCTGTCAGAGCAGCTCACAGATCACTGCACCTGTAGATAGCTATAATATATCTATAATATAGCCTACCTCTTCCCCTACCGTATTTATTTATTTATATATTTTGCTCCTTTGCACCCCATTATTTCTATTTCTACTTCGCACATTCTTCCACTGCAAATCTACCATTCCAGTGTTTTACTTGCTATATTGTATTTACTTCGCCACCATGGCCTTTTTTGCCTTTACCTCCCTTATCTCACCTCATTTGCTCACATCGTATATAGACTTATTTTTTTACTGTATTATTGACTGTATGTTTGTTTTACTCCATGTGTAACTCTGTCTTGTTGTATGTGTCTAACTGCTTTGCTTTATCTTGGCCAGGTCGCAATTGTAAATGAGAACTTCTTCTCAACTTGCCTACCTGAAAGGTAAAGGTGAAATAAATAAATAAAATAAAGCCTAATATCGCGCAAGCCATTTAACAAAGATCTGAATCCTGCCGGTGACTCGCAGATGTGTAAGATCAGATATAGGCCTACCTCTCGTTGGTCAGCGCACAATGTTGCGCACAGCGTGCAGTTTGAATAAGCTCAGCATGCAAAATGACGATTAGATCAAAGATTGTCAACACAGTTCATGCTCAGTTTGACACTGAAGGAGAGGACGCATCAGTTGTCACAAAAGATGAGAAGCATTTTCAGAAACGAACTAAGAAAGTAATATGAGCACAACATTTTAGTGAACTGGCGATTCGTAACATTTGAATCGATTTTCTGACATATGCATGCTACATTTGGATATATTTTGGGTTCCGCAGACACACATATCTTAAACATTTGAACAGGGGATAAAGCATATCAGTAAATTGTTAGATCCCTAGTAGATGGGTTTGCAGTGTTTGGTTTGCTATCATTGTAGTCCTATTTAAAAATGTATCAATTGGGAACATCACTTTTTAAATAGATATAAATACATTTCCAGTCTGTTTCGCTAGACTTCCAGCCATTGTGCTACTGCTAATTAGCAATGGACCGCAAAACTACACTACCTTCAAACTGCACACAGAGACATAAAAATGCAATCCATGAATTTATCTGACTTTAGGTAAGTAGAAAAAGTGCTTGATTTCAAAAATCTCGCACTGTCCCTTTTAATGTGCAACCTTGTGGCTCCAAAGACCACACACGCATGTTCGCACGCAGACACGCACACACACAGGTTCCCAGGCTGCTGTTTCTGCTTCACTGGCCACACAGATGCAGCAGGACCTGTCAGGGAGTCTAGGACTGAATGGGCCGCCGGGCCGCCAGGGAGTGAAAGGGTTCAACACCGGAGCTTAGGGTTGTACTGTTTCCCCCCTAGCACAGGTGCTGCTGCCATGAGTGATTTATTTAACACTACTCTGGTGCAGGGAGAGAGTGAGGGAGAGAGGGACAGAGAAAAAGAATGAAAGAAAGAAAGAAAGAAAGAAAGAAAGAAAGAAAGAAAGAAAGAAAGAAAGAAAGAAAGAAAGAAAGGAGGAAAATCTAAGGTCTGCTGTATCAGGTCCCAGTTGAGAATACAGTGATAAAGAGCCTTCATCCTCCTCCTCCTGCTCCTCCTCCTCTCAGGGGAACAAAACAGCCCAGGGTATTACTGAGGCCTAGTACTACCAGAATCGGTTACATCTAGGTTACACACATTGTACTGCTCTCGAGGCCAACTACGCCACCTAATCAACATTCTTTATGTGCTTCACTGTCTCATGTTTATTTTGTTTGCTTCAAAATATCTATTTAAGGGTGTATAGTAAAGAATCTGATTAATGAGGATAGAAAATACTATGCTACAGCAGCATAGCTATTTCATTGACTCTACTACACAGTATTATTACTACACTGTAATCCTTGTGACCTGAACTGGTATCAACGAGACCTGGGCTGAAATACATGTATTTGTTATTTAAATAAATGTTTTCTGTGTATTTGAGTCTTTTCAAATTCAAGGCCCAAAACAAGTACTTTAACTTGAGTATTTGAATGTTTGTTTTGTAAAAAATATATTTAAAAAATTGTATTTGAAAGTATTTTAAAATACTTATTTCAAATACTATTTTCAAATACATAGGTTAAATGCATTGGAGTGTATTTGAGTCAGTGTATTTGAGTATTTTCAAATACGTTCCAATTGTATTTCCAAATGCATTTTTACTATTTAACTACTTGTTTTTTTACAAAGGTTGTCTGAATATTTGTTTTGAAATGTGTTGAAAAGTAATTGAAATACCTGAAATAGTATTTGAACCCTGGTCTGATATTAACCACCTTTGGACAGTGGGATAGTTTTATCCAATGGTATTGAATCATTGCTGTCTGTTATCTACTTAACAATCTGTCATCATCAAGGCAATAACATCCACTGCCTACAACCGGCATTAAAAAGCACACGTGAAGTAAAAATTGTCACATCTTTGAAATAATGTAGAGTTTGGTGTGATCCTAGCATTTATTCTATTTATTCAGTCATGGCAGAAAAATATTGGCACCCTTGCACTTTGGAAGAAATATTGCATTATTGGAACAGAGAACTGTTGAAATTAAAACATATTTTGGTATCCATGTATGTATGTATGTCTTTGGTTTGCAGTTGAACAAGACAAACAAATCTGAATAATTTACTAAATGTTAGCTTAATCCTTGTTCGAATGGTGTAGAAAGCACTTTCATCAACTGCCACATAGATTCAAGTTGACCTTCAGACGCAAAGTACAACAGTTTCAACTCGCACCATCTGTGGTCAACTCAATGAAAGGGGGTTATACGGTAGGAGACCCTTGGGGGACCCCACTGCTGAGAGAGAGACATAATAAAAGCAGACTGCAATTGGCAAAAACACACCGGAACATGAGAAAATCATTCTGGGAGAATGTCCTGTGGACAGATGAGAACAAATTAGAGCTTTTTAGTAAAGCACACCATCTCTATGTTTACAGAAAACAAAATGAAGCTTTCAAAGAAAATGACACCTTCCCTACAGTCAAACATGGAGGTTCCGTGATGTTTTAGGGTTACTTTGCTGCCTCTGACACTGGGTGCCTTGAACGTCATGAAATCAAGAGAATACCAAAGCATTTTGGAGCGCAATGTCAGACCCAGTGTCAGAAATCTGGATCTCCGTTGAAGGTCATGGGTCTTCCAGCAGGACAATGACCCCAAACAAACTTCAAAAAGCACCCAGGAATGATTCAAGATAAAACGCTGGACTGTTCTGAAGTGGCCAGCAATGAGACTAGATTTAAATCCCATTGAAAACTTGTGAAGAGATCTGAAAACAGCAGTTGGGAGAAGGCACCCTTTAAATCTGGGAGAACTGGAGGAGTTCGCACAAGAAGTGTGGTCCAAACTGCCAGTACAGAGGTTCAGGAAGCTCATCGATGGCTATAGGAAGCGCTTTTATCACAGTTATTTTGACAAAAGGCTGTGCTACCAAATATTAAGTCTACAATGTCAATCATTTTGTGAATGCCATTTCGATTTATTTTCTGATTAAATTGATATACTAAGTTCTGAATTAAAAACAAATGTTCTGTAATATTAACAGTGAAATAAAGAATTGTGGAGATTAAGCACTTTGGTCAATTTCAACTTATTTTTGGGGAAAGTTGTGAGTTACTTGAAAAAATATTTTTGGTCATGACTGTACTTACTGTCCTGTTTATGGCTGTTACGGTGACCGTATTGCCGCCACGCGGGCGGTCACGAGTCATGACGGCAGGCGATTCCACGTGATCATTTAGTCATGGTAATTAGGCCTTTCCAAGCTCTGATGCTGCTGATGGTCATTGGTAGTCTACCAAACTTGCTAACTGCCTGGTACTCCGGACTCTATTGTTCCTCTAATCACTCTGACATCACTGCAAATGTAACCAAAAATCTAATCAAACACTTCATGAGAGTCTATGAGCTCATGTTGCGCAACATTTATATAGAATAGGCAATTGCGTGAGAAAACAGAGTGATGGCCTCTATTAAAAAGAGCAGGATCCTATAAGCTTTCTATGGGCTAGGCCTACTATATTTATTTCTCAACTTTCCTAATATTAAGCACATTGCTTCTCTTTACAACAGGAGTATAACCAACCTATCCAGTTGGCATGAAAACAAACCACGTGAAAAGCGTCCTCTGTTCACTATTTAAGGGCATAGAAGACATGTATTTTTTTCCGCGGCCCCTCTTTCGAGACAGGTGCATGATAACGGTCAATTCTAAATCAAAACAAATCTCACACATATATTATTTAATATATGTAAATACGAGATTAAATCAAGAACAGTGACAATATCAGCCTATTACTTGTAAATGATATATTATCACTTGTGAATGATACCCAAATCATAGTCGCACACATCATGTAGCCTAGCCCATAGACACATCACTAGGGATGAGCCCCCTGCCATCCAGAACCTCTATACCAGGCGGGGTCAGAGGAAGGCCTATTGTCAAAGACTCCAGCCACCCAAGTCACAGACTGTTCTCCCTGCTACTGAAATGGAAAGTGGTACCAGAGGGCCAAGTCTGGGACCAAAAGGCTCCCAAACAGCTTCAACCCCCAAGCCATAATACTGCTTAACAGTTAATCAAGTGGCTAGCCTGACTATTTGCATTGACCCCCTTTTTACTTGCACTGGCTGTCTTTCACCGGCTCTATGAACACTCACTGAACTCACACTATAACATATACTCCACTGCCACTCCTACACACACACATACACACACACACTACAAGCACCGCTCACACACACAAAACACACATGCATATTGACGCCACACATACCCTCACACATAGACACACCTTCACACTCTTTCACACTTTCACACTTCCCAAACACTGCTGCTATTCTGTTTATTTTCTATCCTGATTGCCAAGTCACTTTTACCCCTACCTACATGTATATATTACCTCAACTACCTCGTTGTATTCGGCGCATGTTATTTGTGGGTGAATCTGTGCTTGAAATTCACTGCTCGATGGAGGGACCTTACAGATAATTGCATGTGTGGGGTACAGAGATCAGGAAGTCATTATAAAATGAATGTGGAAAAAGTCAAGGGGTGTGAATACTTTCTGAAGGCACTGCACATAACACTTATAACTTATGGGGACTTAGTATGTAGTGCATATACCTGGCTGATAGAACTGAAACCAGACATTATGATGTAGAGCAGCTTATCTTCATTTACTGATCATTCTGAGTTAAATTGGCTTCATGCTAAGATATGACACAAACTGCATTGCTCACCCTGTCACAATCACAATACCACTTCTTATTCCATAACCACAGTGCCTATAGCTTAAATTACAGTCAACAGCAATTCCAGTATGTTACAGTCTCTAAGTAATATGAGGACAGCAGTTAAACTAGTTAGTGTGGCTGTCTGTGTCAGCTTAGACTGACATTACTAAGCTGTTTTATGGCGTTTTGCTCAGCTGGTGTTCTACGTTTTGCTGATGTGATGTGAATGTATTTATTTCCTGGTTGGTGTTCGGCCTGGCCCTGAATCGATACTGTCTTTAACACTATCAAACTGACCCTTGTGCTGTGTGTGTGTGTGCGTGTGTGTGTGCGCGTGCGCTACCATTGATGTGGAATCCAATACTAACATTGCCTCATGCTGATGCAGAGGTGTATGTACTGTAGTTTAACACACACACACACAAACACACACACACACAGCTGTGAGCTGAGATGCAGATGGGTAACGGTCACTTTGCTACCCCGTCCCGGTAACATCACTTAGCATCGCATCACCTTGACGTGGGAGCGCGACCGCCACGGCCTAACAGGCCACCCACGGCTCCATCTAGACTTCCTTCT